>NC_057797.1:571491302-571733680 GCF_018294505.1 Triticum aestivum
AGCTAGAAGGAGATTATTAAGTGTGAGTGTGTGTTTTACCCATCCAGGCGGAAGTTATGTGCACAAAAGAGGAGAACGATTCGATGTGGCGTTAGGATTGAGGATAATTAACTACGTATGGAGACATAAAGACCTTGAACGTGCATGTGTGAGAGGTATACATGTATACGTGGGATGTGTGTGTGTGCACACGTGCATGATCGAGATAAAAGAAAGAAGACATAAGTCATAAGATCAACGACATGGGAGAGACGGATCGGTATGACAATATGCATGCATGTGAGAATGCAGGGAAGAAGGCCTGATGATTGAGCATGTGTTTTTGTCTTTAAGAGATAGTGGCGTGGGCTGGAGCATGCATCTATGGCGAGCAGAGGGAGTGAGGCGCAACGATTGTGCAAAAGAGACCAACCTATAAATGCATATGTAAGGAGAGACATATATAGTGTGGGTGATAGGAAGCAAGACTCCGTGCAAGAAAGAAATGTTGACGGAGAAACTACAGATAGATACAGAAGGGACATCCGCTAGTTTGGGTGTTGGAGATGATCGTCGGGTGGTTCAAAGGGTGAAGTTATATATGTGTGTGAGAGGGCACTTGACTGCATGTAGAGAGAAACATATGTAGTGTGCGTGATAGGAATCAAGAGTGAGGGCGAGAAAGAAGGTTGATGGAGAAACAGATAAATAGAAAGATAAAGATGCTAGCTAGTGTGCGTTAGAGATAGGAGTCGAGTGGATCAGAAGGCTGGGTTATGTGTGTGGGTGTGAGAGATATAGAGAGAGGGTGCATGTGAGTCACATACAAACATATATCAGAGAGAAATGAGATCCAGAGAGATGGAGTTTTGTGTCTGCGAGAGAGAAAGATATTTCACAACGAGAGTGATAGCTAGAGAGACATGAGAGGGAACACAAGATATCTCTAGGGAGAGAGGGTGTGTGTGAGCGACATACAAGAGAACAATGGAGAAATATGAGACCCTGGGAGACAGAGTTTGTGTTTGTGTGTGAGAAAGAGATATTGAAGAGGAAGAGTCGTAGGTTCTCATATCTAAGGAGCGAAAGACATCTCTGTATGAGGGGTGTGCGAGTGGCACACATGGGAATAGTAGAGAGAAATGAGACCCCGGGAGACAAAGTTTTGTGTTTGTGTGAGAGAAAGAGATTCCACATGGAGAATCATAGTTAGAGACACATAGCAGGGAGCAAAATATACTTAGAGAGAGATAGAGTGATGAAGGTCGAGGGAGAGAGTACCGTTAGTGTGTTACAAAGATACAAGATCATTGTCGACATACAGGTAGCACGAGAGGTACCTGAGAGACGATGAACGCGTATAGGTCCAGAGAGATAGTCCTATATAAGCATGAGTGATAGCTATATGAGACGAATATCAGGATTAAAGGGGATTCAAATATTTAAACTTGAGATCACGACATCGATAATATCATAACGCAAATTGGTGTATCAAACATGCATATTCATTTGAATTTGGGCACACGTGTAATGTTATATAGTTTATCAATATTGGTGATCCATAGATTCTTTAATTACAAACAATACAAGGTTTATATGCAATTAATGTCTAAATGGGATTACACTATATGTTGCGTGTGTGAAACACATTATACATGTTTGAGAAGTAAAAAAACCCGCATGAAACACACATTAATTGGAGACAGTTAGCGAGGAATGCATACATTGGATTTCAAGATAAAGTGGTTTCAAATATTTGAAAATCCAAATTGATGGATACAACCTTATGAATCTGAGATCATGCCATTTGCAAACCATATTTATGTATAAATGGTGTTGTGCTTTTGAAAGTATATATAAAAAATGATGTATATAGAATGTAATTCCAATTGAAAATGGATCCCGCCCGGAAAAAATAGAATACAAACGGGATTCGAAATGAGTTGGCACGGTAAACGTGCACTCTGTAAAATTTGAACGAAGTGGGGAAAGTCGCAGTAACCGCCCGAAACCAAAATATGCGAGATGGAAATCACTACTGCCTATCCCTGCCACGCAAAGCCTATCTGCTGGATTTCTATAGGTTTCGATAGGGGTAGGTTCGTAATTTCACCCAAACGTGACGTAACTGCCTCTCACCTGGATTCATACACGGTGGGCGCCAAAACACAGTGTGTCCTCGGCCGAAATTGACTCCCTCCCCGATTCATATTCATACACGGTGGGCGCCAAAAACAAACTCTCGTCGGCAAATATTCGGTGTATGCGAGATTACCGTCCTATCCCCAACCGACTAATGTTGTTGTGATGTAGTAGAAATTTGAAATGGGGGCTAAGTTTGTAAATTTCCTCGCATTTGAGACAAGCGTGCCCTGAATACATGGTTCCCCCTTCCTCTCTACCTCCCTTTTCCCCATTCGTACTTCGTGGGTGCCAAAACACCCTCTCCACCCCACCCTCCTCCGTCCGCCGCCGTCCGCCACCCCATCCACCGCCGTCCTCCTCCACCATGCCGGAGCTAATACCCTGATGCCGCCGTCCATTATAAGAGATCGACCTCTCTCATCCACGGCTTCGGGCCGGGATCCTTGCATCCCGTCCTCTCGCTTGATCCCCGCCGTCGTCCACCTTGTTGGCGCCGCTACTACAACCGTCTCGTCCACCGCACCCCGCCGCCACCGTCTACCCTCCTAGATCTGCTTCCACGCCAACGACAGCCATCACTACCGCAGCACCGTCAAATTCTCAGCAGATGCGTACAGGCGCCGCACCAGAGGCGGTACTCTTTCGTATCTGCTCAACTTATTTATCGCAGCAAGAAAATAGATCGCCACTGCTTTACTCTGATTTCTTGTCTTGGTTGTGAAGTTGCCTTTGTCCAGTTTGCACCTTCAGATCCGCCATGGCACGCTCAACACTCTACTCCCAATGCTTATGGTTTTCCCCTTTTATATTCCACACTAGTTAAATCACAGTAGACTAAATTTCAAAATTGGGTCAGTCGATTTTTCAGAGCTCGTCGGAGTTCGCCGGTGCGATCGAAGGGGCTCGGGTGGTTGTGGGGCCTTGCCGAACGAAGAAAACTCGACGCGGGTGGGGGTTGGGGCGGAGGTGGGGGTGGGGGTGGTGGAGGAACACAGGCGGTGGGAGCCGGTGGTCCGGCCGGCGGCCCGTGCGGTGTTCTGTGTGGGAAGAATCAGAGACGAGGAAGAAGAAGGGTTAGGAGACGTAGGATCTTCATCCAACCACCTGAAATGGTCGAGAGACAGCTGGGAGTTGCATTCTTAATGTGCTCTGGTTCATCATGTGTGGGCACTGCGCAACCAACATTTTATTATCCAAAATCTGCTTGCTCTTCTTTACCATATTCCTCTTCCGTTCTTCTTTAA
This sequence comes from Triticum aestivum, assembly GCF_018294505.1. NCBI lineage: Eukaryota > Viridiplantae > Streptophyta > Magnoliopsida > Poales > Poaceae > Triticum > Triticum aestivum. The sequence continues at coordinate 571,494,671 of NC_057797.1, forward strand.
TATGTACTCTCTCCGTTCCTAAATACAAGTCTTTGCATAGATTCCACCATGGACTACATATGGAGCAAAATAAGTGAACCTACACTCTAAAATGTATCTGGATACATCTGTATGTGATCCATAGTGGAAATCTCTACCAAGACTTATATTTTGGAACGGAGGGAGTATAATAGTAGTACAGTATGTTCCTTGTACTGAAGATGAGCAGGGACATTTGCAGTGTAGAGGTCTATACGGTCGGTTGTGATGGACACTTTGAGCCTCTTTGATTTGTAGGATCTCATAAACATAGGAATAGTATTTGTAGTGGCCTGCCCACTTGAATCCTATAAGAATAGCAAGGAAATGCGGGGAGCTGTGTCGCCTTTGAGAGTTACACTGATATTAATAGTACCTCACCTTCACTTGAAGAGCTAGTATCCGAAGCCTTTCTAGCTGTACCGGCAATACTAGCACATATATTCCAGCAAGTTCCACTTTGCTGATTTTACTCTGATGCTTAAGGTTTTCCCGTTATATCTACACTATGATCTCTATAGCTGCTTTCTGTCGCACTAGCAGGAGTCCACTCTTGAAGCTAAACACTGCAATGACTTAAAAAATTGGCACCAAGGCATTGAGTGCCATTCTGGATGCAATGAAAGTCATACGCTCCCCACCTGTTGATTCTTGTTCAGAATATGATCCTAATGACCATTCTAACCTCGAGGAGTCAAAGGCAGATGGCTTGTCCTGTCCACCCATCAAGGTGCCTGTTCTAATTTGGCAATGTTTTATTGATTGCGGGTATCTTGCATATGTTGTCTTGCATTTTTTTCTACTTTGTTGCACCGCCATCTGTTTAGTTTACTCATCATATATATCGAGATGCCATGCCCATCCATTATCAATACATATTCCATCTGTCATCATACCATGTTTTTTCACTCAAATGATGTTCTTGTGCATCAGACATCAAAAAGGAAGAGGGTGATTGTCGAACCTGAAGGAGCACCAGCAAAGTCCTTGAAAAACATGGTGGTGCCGGAGAAATCAGACAACACCCCACTTATATTGGTCGTACAACCAGTGACACAAAACATAGGACCAACTCCAGCAGACTGTACCCATACTTCACTGGCCACACCACTAGCCCCACCACACAGGACCTGCACTCCAGCAAAAGGTATACCGATTTCATTTGCCATAGCACCAGCTGTACCACAGAAAAATCCCACTCCAGCAAAAAGTACAGCAAGTCCACCAGCCGAAGACCTATCCCAACTGCAGAGATGGCCAATTCCTGCAGATTGGAACCCCATTCCATTTATTCCTAGTTTAAAAGACAATGCTTTCAATGTTGTTAGGGACTATGTGCATATATTCCCATCATGGGAAGATTATTGTGAAGACCAACACCATTTTCACATCTTCCTGTCTAACTTACGTGTAAGTGCTATTATTCATGGTTATTATTTTCCTGTTTTCTGCTGATTGAACACATTAATGATTTACATTACATTGTTGTAACTAGGTGAGGGTCAATCTGGATAGTCATGACGAGCAAAGCTTGCTCGTGCTTTTCAAGGAAGCATTGCAGCAGTATCGGTGTTACCGGAGGAAATCACACTTTGATGGCAAGTCTATAAATGAATTTCCGATGAAGTCTCCTATGCTAAATTTAGAAGACATTGAATGGAAAAACCTTGTTATGCACTGGTCTCGTTCCCAGGATGAGGTACTGTCTATGAAATCACATGACAATTTCAACTTCTACTTTTCCGCATGTGCCTTACAGATCTTTTTTTGCAGGAAATCTGCTCAAAGAAGAATTCCGGTTTGACAAGAATGACAGGATATCGCAAATATGCTGCCCGCTGGTTTGCTCTTGTTAGTACCTGTTGTTCTATATCACTATACTTGCATACATACCTGGTTCATTATGTGACAGCAGTATGCATGATAGCTTGCTTATCAATTGTTCGCTCCAAATTATCTGATCTGTATGAATGGTTACATTAGTGTAGAATATATCCAATGCCAATGTTTTTTTAGCTCTGCATTGTTCTTGTAAGTACATGCTGTCCTTTATCAGTGTAATTATAATGACAGGTAGTTGTTCATGTACCATCACTCTGCAGCTTATTTTCCTTTGCCCTCCATTTTCTACACATCAGATCTATATTTACTCTTACCATAATGTTGGTACTGAAGAAGTTTAGCTGTTCATTACTCTTGGCTGTACCTTTTGCCTGTATCGCTGCACTTACATTTATAGCTACTTGGTTATGTAGCATCACTCTTCATCTTATCTTAAATATTCTCCATTTTCGTATATTATCACATCTATATTTACTCTTAACAAAATGTAGAATAAAGGCAATGCTTTTGAAGAAGATTCTGTGGTAAACTTCTTGAATTACTCCCCCATCAGCCTGGACAAGGCCTTTATAGAGCCTATCTTCACCAATAATGTAAGTTTGTCCATCTCAAGCCTTCAAACTTTGTTGTATATATTTGGTTAGGCATGACTGCAACAGATGTTTATTTTTGGTGTTTGCATCAAATTGCTTGTTTAAAGTTTATTATGTAGTTCATAAACAAAAGTTTGTCCTTTCTCAATTTAAGTTTTCAGTTGTACAACCAAGTTCCTTCTTCATACCATTTACATTAAACTATACAGAGCAAGTGATCTTCTTTTGCACTGCATGTATGCTTCTGTTCTTCATCCGTAATCCAGTGGTGTGGTGAACCTACCCACTACAGCACAATGTCATATTCTGCAATGTCTTAACTATGAACAATGTCATATCATTCTACTATTATTTAAACCGTCTCTTTATTTGCCAATCTGAAATGGTATAAATTGACAGCACACTAACCATTGATACTTATGAGTTCTTGATCTGTAATCTAGTGGTGTCGTGAAGCTGCCAACTCCTTCACAATGTCATTTCCTGTCATGTCTTGACCTGAACAATACCATATTGTGTTAATGCAATTTTAAACTGTGTCACTTTATTCGTCAGTAAGAAATGTGATGAATTGTGAGCACTGATACTTTTATGTACAAAACCTATCATCTGTCTGCCTGTTTATCTTTCAGAGTGAGGAAGATATAAGTGTTGAACAAGTGCGGTCTCATCATCTTGCTCAGCTGCTTGCGCTGCAGCTCCCCAGGAGGGCTAACCTTTCTTGAACTCTATTGAAGTGCTGTCGGTTTTGTATATTATTTTGTCGGCGTGTTTATTTGCACTGGTGGCGATCTTTGATGCCCAGTGTATGTAATCTGCTGTCTGCTTGTGCTTTATTATCATAGTGTCGAACTTTGATGCCCAGTGGATGTAATCTGCCGTAGTTTCTTTATTGTATAGTCTAGGTTTTTTCTTATTCACGATGCTGCAGTTATTTTACTGTATATATATCCTGTCTTCGCAGTAAACTGGCCAAACCGTAAAATTACGGTACATAATCGGGCCGTCATGCAATCACGATGTAGGTTGGGCCTGAAACGTGCCGAACAGCTCACGGGCCGGCAGCAACCCGAAATGAACCCCGACCCATGATTGTGAGAATCAAATCATGGGCTTTTAACAGGCCAAAATTGTCTTGGTCCTTGTTTGACCCAATCAGATATCGGCTGCGAGTAGGCCGGATGCAAACCGGGTCGTAGTTAGGCCCAACTATATGACATGCTTTTAACAGGCCGAAATTAATATAGGGCCGAAATGTTAAACGGGCCCTTAACAGGCCAAAACTAATATGGGGCCGAATTACTAAGTGGGCCTTTAGCAAGTGGGCCCAAAAGTATAGTGTCCAATTGATGGGCCAAACCTGATATGGGCCATAATTGAGCCCAAGGCCTCTTAAAGGGCCGGACCTGATCTGGGCCGTAATTTGGCCCAGAACGTGGTAGGCTTTTAACGGGCCGGATCTCATATGGGCCACTATTAGGCCCGGAGCATGGCAGGCCATTAATGGACCGGATCAAATATGGGCCGGCATTTGGCCTAAAACATGGCAGCCAGTTAATGGGCCGGCCTACTAGGGTCCTCAAAATCTTGTGGGCCTACAGCTGGGCCGGCCCATTAATGTCGGTGAAATTCGTGGGCCTTTAGCTAGGCCGGCCCATTATGATCCGTAAGAATCTTGTGGGCCTTTACCTGGGCCGGCCCATTATGATACACAAAAATCTTGTGGGCCTTTACCTGGGTTGGCCCATTATGGCCCGCAAAATCTTGTGGGCCTTTAGCTGGGCAAGCCCATTATGGTCCGCAAAATCTCGTGGGCCTTTAGCTGGGCCGGCCCATTATGGTCCGCAAAATCTTGTGGGCCTTCAGTTGGGCCGGCCCATTTAAACTTGATGGGCCGCTCCACATGTCAACATATCATAGGCGCGTCTCGCCCATTGGATGAGTGACACCTATGCCAACGCAGACCTGACACGTGTCTCCTCCAGCCAATGATGATTTTACACGTGGAAAATCCCCATTGGTCGGGGCTGTTAACGGGTTATCGGATCCAAAACCCGACCCGATAGCTTAACGGTGTTCCGTTACGGTGGATGCCACGTGTCGGTCACCCTTGACGAAAGCACTTCTGTGACGCATGATTTATCATCATGGAAGTGGACACTTCCTTGATGATAATTTTGGTAATGTCATGGAACACTTCTACGACAGCACAGGTATGACTATCTTGATTCTGTCATAAAATCGTCATGGATGTACATGCATGACAAAAAATGCGACCTACTGTGACAAACACATATCATCACGGAAGTGTATTTTTTTTGTAGTGTAAGCATCCTAGAATTCTTTGACAAAACTAAGCACCCTGAAATTCTTTGACAACTAAACTGCTGGCTATATGATGTTGGCCATATATATTGTACGTATATAATGTGAAGAAACGAGTGGTAGTACTATACCAACTAAAAGATGAAATGTAAGAAATACTAGTATGTACGTACTGAAGAGTTAAAGTAACAAGAAGAAACATAACATAGTTCTGCTGGGGGCTCAGCACAACACACCCCTCAAATTAAATTAAGCACACCTGAAATTAAACTTTGCAACTATTCCGGTAGACATTGCATTAGAACCACCATGAGCAACGACACTGCCACCTTACTCGAAGTCCCCGTCCATGTCCTCGACTTCGTCCTTGTACCTCTTCCTCTTGGCCGATACTTCTTTTCTTGAACCGCACACTTGGCTATTGCTCTTCATCCAACCCTTGTAGATATTGAAGCAAAGGTAGCCATCCATTGCAGCGTAGTGGATGTGGTCTATATCTAGTACATTTTGCTGCCATGCATGACGATGAAACGTGTATGGAGGTTTCTCCAGTTTACCGTACGAAGGATGAACCATGGCTCCTACCAGGGTCAGCATTGAAGGCTGACGAGAGGACACCAGCCGATTCTTCTGGAGGTCGAAGGGGTTGCCTACAACGAGACCTATCCGACGCAGGACATCCCTGTCATTCTTAAAGTCTAAAGTAACGAATTTCACTATTTTGTCCTTGAGGAAGTTCTTAAAATCCTGGCACTCAACATCGGCATGGCATATGTGGTAGACCAAGCAAACATTATGTACGCAAACCTAGATCACGGCGGGCTTCTTCCTCTCCTCGTCCTTTAGATCCTTCTCTGGTCCAAGGACTGTGGTGTACTCAACATCTAGCCTAGCGACCCACTCATCATCTGAATTTTCAAACATGCGTCTGAAGGGAGAAAGGCATCCTTTCACCGTCGCGGAAGAACGGGTGTAGATGACATCGAACTCATCGCCGGTGATGGTTCCAACCTTGTACTCACCGTCGATCGTGGAGATTTGGGACGCCATAGTTTTGGGAGGAGGTTAGGATTAGTGGAACTGTCATAATGTGAATGGACGGGACGACTAGGAGCGAACCGCCGTAGTATTGAAGGACGTGCGGGGATGAGTAGGAGCGAACTGCCAGCGTGTGAACGACAGGGTAGTGACTTTCCATTCTCCCATGATACGGGCTTCCGAGAGCCCTTGGATCTAAGATCAAACGGTTGCATGGCGTGATTCTAGACCTATGGGTGAATATCCTATCCTAGAGGGTTATTCTGCAAATTTTCAGCAACTTAGCATGCGACCGTTTGATCTCAGATCCAAGGGCTGCCAGCAGCCCGTATCATGGTCGCGCCTACCACGACCGTCGCGTCGCTCCCGCGGTCGCGCCCTTGGAGATTTAACATGGTGCGTTAGGCTATCCGATGTTGGCATTGTTGGAAATATGCCCTAGAGGCACTAATAAAAGTATTATTATATTTCATTGTTCATGATAATTGTCTTTTATTCATGCTATAACTGTATTATCCGGAAATCGTAATACACGTGTGAATACTTAGACCACACTATGTCCCTGGTAAGCCTCTAGTTGACCAGCTCGTTGTGATCAACAGATAGTCATGGTTTCTTGACAATGGACATTGGATGTAGTTGATAACGGGATCACATCATTAGGAGAATGATGTGATGGACAAGACCCAATCCTAAGCATAGCATAAAAGATCGTGTAGTTCGTTTTGCCAGAGCTTTGCAAGTGTCAAGTATCTCTTCCTTCGACCATGAGATCGTGTAACTCCCGGATACCGTAAGAGTGCCTTGGGTGTATCAAACGTCACAACGTAACTGGGTGACTATAAAGGTGCATTACAGGTATCTCCGAAAGTAGCTGTTGGGTTGACACGGATCGAGACTGGGATTTGTCACTCCGTATGACGGAGAGGTATCTCTGGGCCCACTCGGTAATGCATCATCATAATGAGCTCAATGTGACCAAGGTGTTGGACACGGGATCATGCATTACGGTACGAGTAAAGTGACTTGCCGGTAACGAGACTGAACAAGGTATTGGGATACCGACGATCGAGTCTCGGGCAAGTAACGTACCGATTGACAAAGGGAATTGCATACAGGGTTTGATCGAATCCTCGACATAGTGGTTCATCCGATGACAACATCGAGGAGCATGTGGGAGCCATCATGGGTATCCAGATCCCGCTGATGGTTATTGACTGAGAGCGTCTCGGTCATGTCTGCATGTCTCCCGAACCCGTAGGGTCTACACACTTAAGGTTCGGTGACGCTAGGGTTATGAAGATATGTATATGCAGAAACCCGAATTTTGTTCGGAGTCCCGGATGAGATCCCGGACGTCACGAGGAGTTCCGGAATGGTCCGGAGGTAAAGAATTATATATAGGAAGTGCTATTTCGGGCATCGGGACAAGTTTCAGGGTTATCGGTATTGTACCGGGACCACCGGAAGGGTCCCGGGGGTCCACTGGGTGGGGCCACCTGTCCCGGGGGGCCACATGGGCTGTAGGGGGTGCGTCTTGGCCATCATGGGCCAAGGGCACCAGCCCCTATAGGCCCATGCGCCTAGGGTTTCCCCCTAGGAGGAGTCCTAGTGGTGGAAGGCACCCCTAGGTGCCTTGGGAGGGAGGGAAACCTCCCCTAGGCCGCCGCCCCCCCTAGTAGATCTCATCTACTAGGGCCGGCGCCCCCCCTGGCACCCCTATATATAGTGGGGGAGAGGAGGGACTTCATACACCAGCCCCTGGCGCCTCCACCTCCCCCCGTTACGTCTCTCCCTCGTAGTCTCGGCGAAGCCCTGCTGCTGTGACGCCCTGCATCCACCACCACGCCGTCGTGCTGCTGGATCTTCATCAACCTCTCCTTCCCCCTTGCTGGATCAAGAAGGAGGAGACGTCTCCCGTCCCGTACGTGTGTTGAACGCGGAGGTGCCGTCCGTTCGGCGCTGGTCATCGGTGATTTGGATCACGTCGAGTACGACTACATCATCACCTTGCAAGCTTCCGCACGCGATCTACAAGTGGTATGTAGATGCAAACTCTCTCCCTAGACTCGTTGCTTAGATGAACTCATAGATGGATCTTGGTGAAACCATAGAAATTTTTTTAATTTTCTGCAACGTTCCCCAACAGTGGCATCATGAGCTAGGTCTATGTGTAGTTCTCTTTGCACGAGTAGAACACAATTTTGTTGTGGGCGTGGATTTTGTCATCTTACTTTCCTCTACTAGTCTTTTCTTGCTCAACGGTATTGTGGGATGAAGCGGCCCGGACCAACCTTACACGTACACTTACGTGAGACCGGTTCCACCGACTGACATGCACAAGTTGCATAAGGTGGCTGGCGGGTGTCTGTCTCTCCCACCTTAGTTGGAGCGGAATCGATGAACAGGGCCCTTATGAAGGGTAAATAGAAGTTGACAAAATCACGTTGTGGTGATTCGTAGGTAAGAAAACGTTCTTGCTAGAACCCAATTGCAGCCACGTAAAAGATGCAACAACAATTGGAGGACGTCTAACTTGTTTTTGCAGCGATTGATCATGTGATGTGATATGGCCAGAAGTTGTGATGAATGATGAATTGTGATGTATGAGATCATGTTCTTTGTAATAGGATTCACGACTTGCATGTCGATGAGTATGACAACCGGCAGGAGCCATAGGAGTTGTCATTATTTTTTGTATGACCTGCGTGTCATTGAATAACGTCATGTAAACTACTTTACTTTATTGCTAAACGTTAGTCATAGAAGTAGAAGTAGTCGTTGGCGTGACAACTTCATGAAGACACGATGATGGAGATCATGATGATGGAGATCATGGTGTCAAGCCGGTGACAAGATGATCATGGAGCCCCGAAGATCAAGATCAATGGAGCTATATGATATTGGCCATATCATGTCACAACTATATAATTGCATGTGATGTTTATTATGTATTATGCATCTTGTTTACTTAGGACGACGGTAGTAAATAAGATGATCCCTTATAAAATTTCAAGAAGTGTTCTCCCCTAACTGTGCACCGTTGCTACAGTTCGTCGTTTCTAAGCACCACGTGATGATCGGGTGTGATGGATTCTTACGTTCACATACAACGGGTGTAAGACAGTTTTACACAGCGAAAACACTTAGGGTTAACTTGACGAGCCTAGCATGTGCAGACATGGCCTCGGAACACGGAGACCGAAAGGTCGAACACGAGTCGTATGGAAGATACGATCAACATGATAATGTTCACCGACGATGACTAGTCCGTCTCACGTGATGATCGGACACGGGCTAGTCGACTCGGATCGTGTAACACTTAGATGACTAAAGGGATGTCTAATCTAAGTGGGAGTTCATAATTTGATTAGAACTTTATTATCATGAACTTAGTCTAAAACCTTTGCAAATATGTCTTGTAGATCAATGGCCAACGCTAATGTCAACATGAACTTCAACGCGTTCCTAGAGAAAACCAAGCTGAAAGATGATGGCAGCAACTATACGGACTGGGTCCGGAACCTGAGGATCATCCTCATAGCTGCCAGGAAACAATATGTCCTAGAAGGACCGCTAGGTGACGCTCCCGTCCCAGAGAACCAAGACATTATGAATGCTTGGCAGTCTCGCGCTGATGATTACTCCCTCGTTCAGTGCGGCATGCTTTACAGCTTAGAACCGGGGCTCCAAAAGCGTTTTGAGCATCACGGAGCATATGAGATGTTCGAAGAGCTGAAACTAGTTTTTCAAGCTCATGCCCGGGTCGAGAGATATGATGTCTCCGACAAGTTCTACAGTTGTAAGATGGAGGAAAACAGTTCTGTCAGTGAGCACATCCTGAAGATGTCTGGGTTGCACAACCGTATGACCCAGCTGAACATTAACCTCCCAGATGAGGCGGTCATTGACAGAATCCTCCAGTCGCTCCCACCAAGCTACAAGAGCTTTGTGATGAACTACAACATGCAGGGAATGGAAAAGACCATTCCTGAAGTGTTCTCGATGCTGAAGTCAGCAGAGGCTGAAATCAAGAAAGAACATCAAGTGTTGATGGTCAATAAGACCACTAAGTTCAAGAAGGGCAAGGGTAAGAAGAACTTCAAGAAGGACGGCAAAGATGTTGCCGCGCCTGGTAAGCCAGTTACCGGGAAGAAGTCAAAGAATGGACCCAAGCCTGAGACTGAGTGCTTTTATTGCAAGGGGAAGGGTCACTGGAAGCGGAACTGCCCCAAATACTTAGCGGATAAGAAGGCCGGCAACACCAAAGTATATTTGATATACATGTGATTGATGTGTACCTTACCAGTAATCGTAGTAACTCCTGGGTATTTGATACCGGTGCCGTTGCTCATATTTGTAACTCACAGCAGGAGCTGCGGAATAAACGGAGACTGGCAAAGGACGAGGTGACGATGCGCGTCGGGAATGGTTCCAGAGTCGATGTGATCGCCGTCGGCACGCTGCCTCTACATTTACCTACGGGATTAGTTTTGAACCTTAATAATTGTTATTTAGTGCCAAGTTTGAGCATGAACATTGTATCAGGATCTCGTTTAATACGAGATGGCTACTCATTTAAGTCTGAGAATAATGGTTGTTCGATTTATATGAGAGATATGTTTTATGGTCATGCTCCGATGGTCAATGGTTTATTCTTAATGAATCTCGAGCGTAATATTACACATGTTCATAGTGTAGATGCCAAAAGATTTAAAGTTGATAACGATAGTCCCACATACTTGTGGCACTGCCGCCTTGGTCACATTGGTGTCAAGCGCATGAAGAAGCTCCATGCCGATGGACTTTTAGAGTCTCTTGATTATGAATCGTTTGACACGTGCGAACCATGCCTCTTGGGCAAAATGACCAAGACTCCGTTCTCCGGAACAATGGAGCGAGCAACCAACTTGTTGGAAATCATACATACCGATGTGTGCGGTCCAATGAGCGTTGAGGCTCGCGGAGGATATCGTTATGTTCTCACTCTCACAGATGACTTGAGTAGATATGGGTATGTCTACTTAATGAAACACAAGTCTGAGACCTTTGAAAAGTTCAAGGAATTTCAGAATGAGGTGGAGAATCAACGTGACCGAAAGATAAAATTCTTACGATCAGATCGTGGAGGAGAATACTTAAGTCACGATTTTGGTACACACTTAAAGAAATGTGGAATCGTTTCACAGCTCACGCCGCCTGGAACACCTCAGCGAAACGGTGTGTCCGAACGTCGTAATCGCACTCTATTGGATATGGTGCGGTCTATGATGTCTCTTACCGATTTACCGCTATCATTTTGGGGATACGCTCTAGAGACAGCTACATTCACTTTAAATAGGGCACCGTCTAAATCCGTTGAGACGACACCGTATGAATTATGGTTTGGAAAGAAACCTAAGCTGTCGTTTCTAAAAAGTTTGGGGATGCGAAGCTTATGTCAAGAAACTTCAACCTGAAAAGCTCGAACCCAAGTCGGAAAAATGCGTATTCATAGGATATCCTAAGGAAACTGTAGGGTATACCTTCTACTTAAGATCCGAAGGCAAGATCTTTGTTGCCAAGAACGGATGCTTTCTAGAAAAAGAGTTTCTCTCGAAAGAAGTAAGTGGGAGGAAAGTAGAACTCGATGAAGTACTACCTCTTGAGCGGGATAGTGACGCAGCACAGGAAACCGTTCCTGTGATGCCCACACCAACTGAAGAGGAAAACCATGATAATGATCAAGGTACTTCGGATCAAGTTACTGCTGAACTTCGTAGGTCCACAAGGACACATTCCGCACCAGAGTGGTACGGCAACCCTGTCCTGGAAATCATGTTGTTAGACAACAATGAACCTTCGAACTATGAAGAAGTAATGGCGGGCCCGGATTCCAACAAATGGCTTGAAGCCATGAAATCCGAGATAGAATCCATGTATGAAAACAAAGTATGGACTTTGACAGACTTGCCCGATGATCGGCGAGCGATAGAAAACAAATGGATCTTTAAGAAGAAGACGAACGCAGATGGTAATGTTACCATCTATAAAGCTCGACTTGTCGCTAAGGGTTATCGACAGGTTCAAGGGATTGACTACGACGAGACATTCTCTCCCGTAGCGAAGCTAAAGTCCGTCCGGATCATGTTAGCAATTGCCGCATACTATGATTATGAGATATGGCAGATGGACGTCAAAACAGCATTCCTTAACGGGCATCTTAAGGAAGAACTGTATATGATGCAGCCGGAAGGTTTTGTCGATCCTCGGAACGCTAACAAAGTATGCAAGCTCCAGCGATCCATTTATGGACTGATGCAAGCATCTCGGAGTTGGAACATTCGCTTTGATGAGATGATCAAAGCGTTTGGGTTTATGCAGACTTATGGAGAAGCCTGCGTTTACAAGAAAGTGAGTGGGAGCTCTGTAGCATTTCTCATATTATATGTAGATGACATACTCCTGATGGGAAATAATATAGAATTTCTGGACAGCATTAAGGCCTACTTGAATAAGTGTTTTTCAATGAAGGACCTTGGAGAAGCTGCTTATATATTAGGCATCAAGATCTATAGAGATAGATCGAGACGCCTCATAGGTCTTTCACAAAGCACATACCTTGATAAGATTTTGAAGAGATTCAGAATGGATCAGTCCAAGAAGGGGTTCTTGCCTATGTTACAAGGTATGAGACTGAGCTCAGCTCAGTCACCGACCACGGCAAAAGATAAAGAAGAGATGAGTGTCATCCCCTATGCTTCAGCCATAGGATCTATTATGTATGCCATGCTGTGTACCAGACCCGATGTAAACCTTGCCGTAAGTTTGGTAGCAAGATACCAAAGTAATCCCGGCAAGGAACACTGGACAGCGGTCAAGAATATCCTGAAGTACCTGAAAAGGACAAAGGACATGTTTCTCGTTTATGGAGGAGACGAAGAGCTCGTCGTAAAGGGTTACGTCGACGCTAGCTTCGACTCAGATCTGGATGACTCTAAGTCACAAACCGGATACGTGTATATGTTGAATGGTGGAGCAGTAAGCTGGTGCAGCTGCAAGCAGAGCGTCGTGGCCGGATCTACGTGTGACGCGGAGTACATGGCAGCCTCGGAGGCAGCACATGAAGCGATTTGGGTGAAGGAGTTCATCACCAACCTAGGAGTCATACCCAATGCGTCGGGGCCGATCAAACTCTTCTGTGACAACACTGGAGCTATTGCCCTCGCAAAGGAGCCCAGGTTTCACAAGAAGACCAGGCACATCAAGCGTCGTTTCAACTCCATCCGTGAAAATGTTCAAGATGGAGACATAGAGATTTGTAAAGTTCACACGGATCTGAATGTCGCAGATCCGCTGACTAAACCTCTCTCGCGTGCAAAACATGATCAACACCAGAACTCTATGGGTGTTCGATTCATCACAATGTAACTAGATTGGGGACTCTAGTGCAAGTGGGAGACTGTTGGAAATATGCCCTAGAGGCAATAATAAAAGTATTATTATATTTCATTGTTCATGATAATTGTCTTTTATTCATGCTATAACTGTATTATCCGGAAATCGTAATACACGTGTGAATACTTAGACCACACTATGTCCCTGGTAAGCCTCTAGTTGACCAGCTCGTTGTGATCAACAGATAGTCATGGTTTCCTGACTATGGACATTGGATGTCGTTGATAACGGGATCACATCATTAGGAGAATGATGTGATGGACAAGACCCAATCCTAAGCATAGCATAAAAGATCGTGTAGTTCGTTTTGCTAGAGCTTTGCAAGTGTCAAGTATCTCTTCCTTCGACCATGAGATCGTGTAACTCCCGGATACCGTAAGAGTGCCTTGGGTGTATCAAACGTCACAACGTAACTGGGTGACTATAAAGGTGCATTACAGGTATCTCCGAAAGTAGTTGTTGGGTTGACACGGATCGAGACTGGGATTTGTCACTCCGTATGACGGAGAGGTATCTCTGGGCCCACTCGGTAATGCATCATCATAATGAGCTCAATGTGACCAAGGTGTTGGACACGGGATCATGCATTACGGTACGAGTAAAGTGACTTGCCGGTAACGAGACTGAACAAGGTATTGGGATACCGACGATCGAGTCTCGGGCAAGTAACGTACCGATTGACAAAGGGAATTGCATACAGGGTTTGATCGAATCCTCGACATAGTGGTTCATCCGATGACAACATCGAGGAGCATGTGGGAGCCATCATGGGTATCCAGATCCCGCTGATGGTTATTGACTGAGAGCGTCTCGGTCATGTCTGCATGTCTCCCGAACCCGTAGGGTCTACACACTTAAGGTTCGGTGACGCTAGGGTTATGAAGATATGTATATGCAGAAACCCGAATTTTGTTCGGAGTCCCGGATGAGATCCCGGACATCACGAGGAGTTCCGGAATGGTCCGGAGGTAAAGAATTATATATAGGAAGTGCTATTTCGGGCATCGGGACAAGTTTCGGGGTTATCGGTATTGTACCGGGACCACCGGAAGGGTCCCGGGGGTCCACCGGGTGGGGCCACCTGTCCCGGGGGGCCACATGGGCTGTAGGGGGTGCGCCTTGGCCATCATGGGCCAAGGGCACCAGCCCCTATAGGCCCATGCGCCTAGGGTTTCCCCCTAGGAGGAGTCCTAGTGGTGGAAGGCACCCCTAGGTGCCTTGGGGGGGAGGGAAACCTCCCCTAGGCCGCCGCCCCCCTAGTAGATCTCATCTACTAGGGCCGGCGCCCCCCCTGGCACCCCTATATATAGTGGGGGAGAGGAGGGACTTCATACACCAGCCCCTGGCGCCTCCACCTCCCCCCGTTACGTCTCTCCCTCGTAGTCTCGGCGAAGCCCTGCTGCTGTGACGCCCTGCATCCACCACCACGCCGTCGTGCTGCTGGATCTTCATCAACCTCTCCTTCCCCCTTGCTGGATCAAGAAGGAGGAGACGTCTCCCGTCCCGTACGTGTGTTGAACGCGGAGGTGCCGTCCGTTCGGCGCTGGTCATCGGTGATTTGGATCACGTCGAGTACGACTACATCATCACCTTGCAAGCTTCCGCACGCGATCTACAAGTGGTATGTAGATGCAAACTCTCTCCCTAGACTCGTTGCTTAGATGAACTCATAGATGGATCTTGGTGAAACCGTAGAAAAAATTTTAATTTTCTGCAACGTTCCCCAACAGGCATGTCATACATAGTCATCACTTAGTCACTCATACTACAACAAGGTTGGCTATAAGGTTGGCTATAAGTGTATTTTTTACTCCTCTCTATCTCTTTCTTCGTACTCCCTCCATCCCATAATATAAGAATGTTTTTGACACTAGTGTAGTGCCAAAAATGTTCTTATATTATGGGACACAGGGAGTACTAGTATTTATTGCATTTGCCAAGGAGTGACCTCTTCCAATGAAATGGTGTTGCTAAGTTTGCTTCATTTAAGTAGCTATAGACTCAAAATTGCCTTTTCACCTAGGTACACGTG
Source organism: Triticum aestivum (assembly GCF_018294505.1). NCBI lineage: Eukaryota > Viridiplantae > Streptophyta > Magnoliopsida > Poales > Poaceae > Triticum > Triticum aestivum. The sequence goes on from NC_057797.1 coordinate 571,509,956, forward strand.
CTTAGCACCGTTTCTTCCTTGGTTCCCAAACTAGTCTCTCTCTTCTTGATTAACTTGCCACATCAGACTTTATGCCTATGTGGCAAGCTTAAGCACCTATAGGAGCAAGTAAAAGTAAGTACAATAGTGCGCTTGACATGGCATTTTTGCATATGTGGAGGAAAGAGAGGTAAGGAAAAAGTGGAGAAGTGGGCTCTCATGCAAGAGCCAGCCTCTACTACATGGTGGAGCATTGGGAGAGGTACCTGTATGGAGGTGGTCAGGAATCGGGAGACTCACGCCGGTCGTAGCGCCACAGTTAAAATGATAATGGCAAGTAAAATCATGGGGCCCCACCTGTCCAGCAGTAACTTTCTGTCAAGTCGCATAGCCCTACGTTTGCAGCAGCCTACTCCCTCGTCTTCTCGCATCTCTGTCGAACCGACTAGGCGGAACTGCCCTGCCGCCTACCGCGCAGGAAAAGCCCCACCCTCGACTTTTAAATAGTATACAGTATACTGATTTTGTATCCATGGATTGCACCCGCGCCATGGAGCAAAGCGTCTAGAAAACAAAGGAGAGGCGGTGGTCTTGCAATAGAGAAGAGGGAGAGGTGAGACGGTGGTTTTGGAATGGAGATGATGGAGAGGAGAGGAGGTGGTTTTGCAATGGAGAAGATCAGAAGAGGGAGAGGCGAGATGGTGGTTTTGGAATGGAGATGATGGAGAGGAGAGGAGGTGGTTTTGCAATGGAGAAGAGGGAGAGGAGCGTGTGGCAGCGATTTAGGATTGGACGAGAGGGCTGGCGCGCTGTGACTGGATCAAAATCAAAATCAATTTACCCTTCAATTAAGAAAGCGACCCCACATTAACTAGTCCCCCTTTTATTCTGGGTCATAATTGACCATGATTTTCGCACATAAAATATATGTTATATGTTGCAAAAATAATATAATTTGAAAGTACATTCAGATATGAACCAAACGATACAATTTTTGATGACATGCATTCACATTTTGCTTGTAAAATACAGTACGTGGTCAAACTTTGACCCAAAATACGCAAAACAACAAAAAATACTTCCAAGACCAGCGCCGCTCTTCCGCTCTTCTCCTATTAAACCGCCGCCGCTCCTCTCCTATTCCAATCAAAATGCAGCGCCGCTCCTCTCCTCTTCCATTTCAAAACCACCGCCCCTCCTCTCTTGTTCTAGTCCAAAACCAGCGTCGCTCCTCTCCCGTTCTAATCCAAAACCAGTGCTGCTCCTCTCCTCTTCCATTCAAAACCACCGTCGGCGAGTGAAGGTGCTGTCAAGAAGTAGATCGATGGAGGAGTACAACCGATACGTGAGGATCGCATACGGTGACCCTGTGAAGCTAGCTAGGATGTTGGAGATATAGTCTTGGTTTGACAACAAAGACCAACTAGCAGCGACGGCGACATCCATGGCCAAATATCTGCAACAAAGCGAAAAGGCGGCGATACTCCCGGAGGGAGTCGCGCCGGAGTACATAGAGCTGCTCCTCTGGGCCATGGAGCAAACAGATTCACCGAATCCGATCATGAGGGAGCGGTGGTGGGAGTATCGATCCCAGATGGAGCATCCACCAGAGATTGAAGGATCGAGCATCTACAGGGTGCTGTTTGTGAGGGTGTCCTGCCAGAGCGAGCCGATGGAGTCTTCGTCGACCGAACCCAACCGCAAGAGGAGAAAAGCATTTGGCCCGACGACGCTTCCCCGCCATCGTCTCCCTCGCCGTTCACATCATCTCACGGGGCGACTGTCTGCCGTCGAGGAATAGGAGGGGGCTGCCCCCCAGCCCAATAGTCGGGCAGGTTGTGAATTGTCAGGAGGAGCTTAGGGTTGTCAGTATTTGCAGGTTGTAAATTGTGTTTTGTGTTGTGTATTTTGAGAGTACTTTCAGATATGAATGTCTTTTGAATTTCAGATTTGCAGTATTGAGCATATGAAGTATTTTATGAATTCTAGAGATCTATTTTTAGCACTTAAAAAAATGTAGTTTCATAGGAGTATAAAAGTGCAGACAATGTGATTCTCAGAGAAGAAACTGCAAGTTTCAGTTTCAGATAAGAAACTGCAAGTTCAGTTTCAGATAAGAAACTGCAACTTTCAGAAGGAGATCATTTATATTAACACGACCTTTTCAAACAGGGTTATCATCATGTTGGAAGTTTTATTCATGGTCGAAAATGGAAATACCAGCCAGTTAACATCATGCTGATCAACATTCATGCATAACACATCTTCATATGATGCACAGTCAAAATACCCACACAATGTCGAGTGTGCAAAACACAGAGAACACGAGGGACGAAGTTTTGGCAAGTGTAGGACGTGGTTTTGGGCTGCCCCGTCTAGGCTTTCATTTTTAACATGCGGAGCCCACGACCTCGGATGGGAGGTCCATAGGCCTGTTTGTATATTCTTAGGTCCGTCATGTATCGACCGTCCTATGGACCTCCCATCCGAGGTTTTATTTTTGGCAGCCCAATTTATGTATTTTTTTTGAAGAAAACGCAGAGGTCTGTTCTATTTTTCTATATAAGAATAGGAACTCCAGGTCCAACTTATGTTTCCCTCATAACTATATTATATATATTTAAATTATTTTATATGTTGACTATTTAGTTCACATAATTGGCAAATAGATGACCGCTCTCGCATGACCGCTCTCGCTATCCCCTTCGCCCCCGTCACCACCTCCACCCTCGCCGCCGCCCCCGCCACTACCTCCACCCACACTGCCGCCATAGATCTCGCCGCCACCCCCCGCCTCCTGACTCCGGGCGTGCCTGCCCCCTCAGCAAGTCCGCTCGCATGCCCCATGGAGTCGCCGGCCAGATCCACGGGGGAATGGCGGGAAGACAGACAAATATACAAGATGCATCTCCCACATGTCTACAAAGCCTTCCCGCGGATGCTCCAGCCGCTCAACTCCATCGTGCCAGTGGTGCTGCAGGAGACTCGAGGGAGGAGATGGAGGGAGCGGGCGATGCAGATCCGCGGCGACACTCCCTCCTGGACCCAGTGCATGCGCGAATGGAGGGAAGCAGAGGAGGAAGCTGCAAGGGAGGAAGCCGAGGAGGGACCGAATCCGTTCTCTCACTCACGCAGGTATGCTCGGATGTGCAAGGATCATGTGGATTGGGAGCTGCTGAATCTAGCCCTACGGATCTACTTTGAAGGAGATTTCTTGGAGAAGCACAGGATGCCCCACCCCAGGGAGCCGCCGATTGCGTTCGTTCGATGGGCGAAAGGAGAAGTGAATTCAGGAGATCCACGCCGTGCTGCGAGATGGGAATGCTTGATTGGACTCATGCCCACCAGCACGCCACCGGAGCAGGTGGATCCCCTACCTTACCTCTCCCCCAAACCTGCAGAAGATTGAAATTAGGCTTGCAATCTGCTTCAATTGAGCTGTCTGGTGGTTATTTCTGCTTCCTGAGAGACAACATTTGGCTGGAGGATGAGAAGGAACCAGGAACTCCGATGAATTTCCCCTATCACAATGGGGGAAGCGCCGGTTGGGCAGTGGTATGGCCCACCTCCGCCCCAAATGGGGGCACAATCTGGGCAGGCTCCTGTAATTGCCCAAGATCAATCTGCTGGTGGTTCTGACTCTCAGATCAGTGGGAAGCAAGAATCAGCAAAAGAAGAGACATGACATCCAGAAAACTGCTCCTGCCCCTACTTCGGGCCTTATGGCATAATCTGATGTGATCTGCTACAACTATGGGGAACTAGGGCATCATTTGGGTAAATGTGTCAAGCCCAAGAGTTGTTTTATCTGCAAAATGGTTACCCATAAAGTTGAGAATTGTCCTGTCAGAAGGAAAACCCACAGTTCTGCTAGATATGTTGGAAGTGCTGCTCCAGGATTAGGGTTCTACCACATAGACCCACCTAATGAAAATGCTCAGTATCATGGCGACCTGAAGAATGTGGGGATTGTTCTGGTAGAAGTTGGTGAAGTGACCAAGCAGGAACTTGCCACTGAGTTTGCAGACATTTACAAAACCAACTGGCCCTGGCCAATCAATGCCCTAGATGAGTGGACATTCTTGGTCAAATTCCCTCCTGAAATAGATGTAGTTCAAGTTGCTGGATACCCCTGTTTTGGTCTCAAAAAAGACAATGTTGTAGTCAATGTTGAAGTCTGGAAAGGCAGGATTGAGGCTGAAGAGGACCTCCAGGAAACATGGATCAAGATCAGGAAATTGAACCCCCAAGTGGTGTGACTGAACTATGCTGGATCAAATCACTTCCACTCTGGGGGTCTTACTGGATGTGGATTGGCAGCATAATTTCAAGTCATTCTATGAAACTGTTAGGGTCAAAATCTTATGTAAAGATCCCTCCAAAATCCCTGCTGAAAGGCTTTTTGGAGTTGGGAAAAAATCTACAGGCTACTCATTGAGGTGGAGTCCTTAACCCCCACTGAAACTGGCACCTCCACCAACCTCTCTGCTGGTACATATGTCTTCGCAGCTGAAACTAGTACCAATCTTACTGAAGATGCTAAATCCAACATGAGCTCTAGATCTGAATCAGATAAAGGGCCAGCTGCCAATTCTGGGGCCCCTAACATCAGAGGACAGTCTTTTGGCCACAATCAGATGCTTGGAGAAACTACACCCACTTCAGTCCTCAAGACACACCTCCCTGATTCTCCATACACTCCTCAACTCAACATCCAGGAAAAGATCTTGAATTCTGTGCTTGATGAATCTAGTGGATTCAACCTCCTCAGGGAAATGGAGCTCCTGGAAGATGATGATCTGATGGAATTAGAAGGTTTTGTAGATCTACAAGAGGATCAAGAGGCACTTGTTGAAACAACTGAACTCCCAGACAATTTGGACTCAAAATACAACTCTGACTTCCCTGCCCTTCCTAAGGAGAAGCACCTTCCCAAATGGGGTCCTATTCAAGCCACCAGAACTAGTGCCAGGATAGCTGGTGACAAGAGAACCATTATTGAAAAGGCTCAACAGCTCAAAGAGGTTCAGAACCTGGAAGTGCAAAAACCCCAGGGTATGAAACACACTTCCTTCTCCAACTTTAATGATCCTTCCTTCAATGCCATTGCTGCTAAGATTGGTGTAGATGTTACTTCTCTTAATGATGGCATTGAATGCTCTTCCTTTATTTACCCTCACCAAAACAGATATGAAGGCTCTGCTTGTGAGAATTTTTATCTAGATGGTAGTTCTAGTTTAGACTGCATTGACCCCCCTACTGAGCCAAGTGAGGGTCTCTGGTCTCTTATTTGTAGACATAAATGAGGCAAGCACCCTAGGAATAACATTTCTCCATGAATGCTCTGTTCTGGAATATTAGAGGTATTGCTGCTCCTGGTAGGAAATCCCTTATTATTGACACCATTAACAAAACCCATGCTACCATCCTTGGGTTCCAGGAAACTAAGAAAGAGCATTTTTCCCTCTTCTTTTCTTAAATCTCTCATTAGCAATAGATATTTTGACTGGCATGTTCTTCCATCCAAAGGATCTGCTAGAGGCATCCTGATGGGAATAGATTTAAGCATTTTTGAGGCTGTTGCTTGGTCACACCTAGACTTTCTGTTAGTTGTTTAGTTAATTTGAAAACTACTGGTCAAACCTTTAGGATTATCACTGTTTATGGCTCTCCTTATGAGGAAGGCAAAGAAGCTTTTATTTTTGAACTTCATACCTTATTTCTAGATACTCACATTCTCATCCTGATTGGAGGGGATTTTAATTTAGTTAGGAATGTTGCAGATAAAAGCTATGGTTCCATTAATCATAAATGGAGTGACTGCTTCAATGCCTAGATCGAGATCTGGAGCTTGCTTGAAATTAAACTTTCTTCTAGGAAATTTACCTGGGCCAATAATCAAGTAGACTTGATTATGTCCACCATTGACAGAATTTTCTGTGACACAGAATTAGATAGTTTCTTTCCCCTTTCTAGTTGTAGAGCTCTGCCCAGATGTGGTAGTGACCACACTCCTTTGCTTTGGGACTCTGGTCTTAATCAAACTCCAAAGAGCAATAGTTTTAAATTTGAAAAGTGGTGGTTGCTTAGAGAAGATTTTACTGAGCTAGTCAGGAAAATATGGAATGAGCCTATTGGGAGCAGCTGCCCCCTAGAAAATTGGCAGATCAAAATCAGGGGATTTAGAAGAACTACCAAAGGGTGGAACTCCAATGAGGAAGCTAATCTTAGAAGATACAAAAGGCTTCTCCTCCTTGAGTTTGATTCTCTAGATATTAAGGCAGAAACCACTGACCTCTCTAAGGCTGAGACTAATAGATTAAATTTTGTCCATGGAGAGCTCAAGAAAATTTGGCTTCAAGAAGAAATCAAAGCCAAACAAAGGTCTAGAGATAGGAACATTAAGGAGGGTGATATAAATACTGCTTACTTCCATGCAGTAGCTAACCAGAGGAGGAGGAAAACCCTCATTCACTCCCTTGATGGCCCTGTTACTGAGGTAGATGAGATGCTGAAAGTGGCTAGTGACTTCTACAAAGACCTGTTTAAGAAAGAAAACCCTTCTGGGTTCTCTCTACAAAACAATTTTTTCTCTGCTTCTGAAAAAGTCTCTCCTGTTGAAAATGAGCTGCTAGAAGCCCCTTTTTCAGAGACAGAGGTGAAGGAAGCCATTTTTAGCTCTTATCCTGACGGGGCTCCTGGTCCTGATGGGATTCCCTTCTTATTTTACCAGCATTTTTGGGACTTGGTGAAAAATGATCTCTTAGATCTTTTCCAAGCCTTTCATAGAGGAGAGTTGGACATATACAGGCTCAACTTTGCTATGCTCTCTCTTATTCCTAAAGATCTTGAAGCCACCTCTATGAAGAAATTCAGGCCTATCAGCCTGATTAACTGTAGTTTTAAGATTTTCTCTAAAGTCCTCACCACTAGGCTCTCTAAAGTCCTGCAGAGGTTGATTGCTAGCAATCAATCTGCATTTCTAAAAGGGAGATACATTTTAGAGAGTGTTGTTACTGCTCATGAAGTTCTTCATTCAGTCCACTCAGGAGGTGATAAAGGACTTGTCCTTAAATTAGATTATGAGAAAGCCTTCGATAAAGTTGACCTTGATTTCCTTATGAAACTCCTGGAGCTTAGAGGTTTTGGGGGTAAATGGACTAGTTGGATCCAACAACTTACTCATGGGGGGTCTGTTGGGGTCAAGTTAAATAACTGTGAAAGTGATTTTTTTCCTTACCGGTAAAGGCCTTAGGCAAGGTGATCCCATCTCCCCGCTTTTGTTTAATTTAGTAGTGGAAGTTCTTACTAAAATGCTGAGCAAAGCTGCTGATCATAGTCTGATTGCGGGGCTCTGTCCTGAGGTCTGCCCTGGTGGCATCATCTGCCTTCAATATGCAGATGATACCATCCTTTTCTTAGACAATGACTCCACACATGCTAGCAATCTGAAAACTGTTCTAACCTGTTTTGAACAAGTCTCAGGCATGAGAATCAACTACTCTAAAAGTGAACTCATCCCTATCAACATGGATGATCAGGAGTTAGCTGACTTCCTCTCTATTCTAGTCTGTAATAAAGGTAACTTCCCCATTAAGTACCTAGGTATCCCTCTCCACTATGATAAACTGAGGAGAGAGGATATCCAACCCCTTCTGGATAAAATCATTAAAAGGATTGCTGGGTGGAGGGGCAAACTTCTCTCTTACAGAGGTAGATTGATCCTCATACAAGCTTGTTTGGCTAGCATTCCAGTGTATCTCCTCTCCTTCTTCAAGTTCCCTAAATGGGCAGTGAACCTCATCAATTCTCAGATGTCTCATTGCTTGTGGAATGATTTTGAGGGAAATAGGAAGCTACACCTTGCTAATTGGGCCCTAGTCTCTATGAAAAAAGATTTTGGAGGCCTAGGCATACCTAACCTCCAAGAAATTAACATCTGTCTTCTAGGGTCTTGGATTAAAAGATTCTATGAGGAAGACCTGAAACCCTGGAAGCTTCTTATTGCCCATAAATACCTAGGAAATAAACCTAATATTTTTGTCCCTTCCTCCAACCCTAAGACCTCTAGATTCTGGAAAGGATTAAAATCTATTATGCATGCTGTGAAATTTGGCTACAGATGGAACATAGGGGATGGGAGCAGAACCAGGTTCTGGGAAGATACTTGGTTTGGCACATCCCCCCTAGCAGTCCAATTTTGGCCTATTTACTCTGTCTGCAATGAGCTTAACAAAAGTGTCAATGAAGTTTGGGACGGTCAATGCCTAAAACTCTCTTTTAGAAGGAACTTTAGTGATAGTCTCATGGAACAATGGTTCCAGTTGGAGGAAATTGCCAAAAGCATTACCTTTACTGCCGAGCCGGATGCCCTGATTTGGCAGCTGGACAATAAGGGGAAGTATTCCTCCAGCTCCCTCTATCATGTTATCAACTTTAGAGGGGTTCAACCCATGTTTATCCCTGCTGTCTGGAAATTGAGAGTTCTCCCTAAAATTCATGTATTTCTCTGGCTTCTCTCCAAAAACAAATTGATGACTAGGGATAACCTTAGGAAGAGACACATCATCAAACCCCTTGATTGTGTTTACTGCTTGGAACAAGAGTCTTGTTCTCACCTATTTTTTGAATGTATAGTTGCTAAACATCTCTGGGCCCACATTGAGGAATATTTCTCTAGTCAGATTGGCTCATCCTTCGAATCTGTTGCCAGATTCTGGATTGCTACCAAAAAGTGCTTAGTTTTAAATACTGTTAGCTCAGCTGTCCTTTGGTGCCTCTGGAAATATAGAAATGCTATGATTTTTAGTAACACCTCCTGGATTTCCATTCCGCAGGTCTTGAGGTTGATCAGGAACATGGTGAGGAACTGGGCGATTCTCTCCTCCGGATCGGACAAGGACAAGTTGATGAGCTTCGTGGAAACCCTAACAAGATCCCTCCAGAAACCGTTGGCGATCACTTGTGGCTGAACAAGGCTCGACCTGCTCTGGGGCTGGACCCGTGGGCTCGTCTCAAGATCTCTGATGAAGATGATGGGCACCTGGCGCCGAAAAAGAGGGACATCCACCATGCTACGCCTTCCAGCCCGGTGTCTCCGCTTGCTTACTGGTCGCCGCAGGCTGACACGGCCCCTCGGCTGAAGACCATGAAGGCTTCGCTGGACCCTCCTTGTGTCATTTGAGTGCTCTATCCGCTCTGCCTTTGGCACCGCTCGGGTGATTTGTGTTATTCAGAGAACTTGTTCATCCACCCCCTAGTTTGTAGCTTTTCTACCTTTGCTTTCGAACTGCTCTTTGAGCTGCTGTATCAGAATATGTTGTGGTTTCGTTCTCAGCAATGGAACCGGGGAGATGCTCCCTGTTTTTCTAAAAAAATATTTTATATGTTATTATATATTATTTTTATTGTCATCATATATTTAACAGATACTTACATATGTAAGAAAACAATATCCCACATCTTATTAACTTATAAAAATAATTTCTTAACAAATAAAATCCTGGATTGTTTTGGCACGAAAATCCTAGTGATTGTGTACAAAAGCTTGGTAAGATTTAAGGACGAATGTAATAATATCACTTATTATTTAAATATATTTATAACAAAATGCTCAGCCCCTTTTTATTTTTGATAACATTGCTGGCCCAACCCAACATTGTAATTAGAATCAGCCCAGCAAAATCGTGTATTTCGAGAAAGTGCAAATGGCCTGTAATTTTTTAGGAAATAAAATAAATGGGCCGCATGGACGCTACATTATTTGTTCACCCAGCCCAGCTAATGGCTGTAATTCAAAAAAAAGATCAAATTGACTGTAAATTCTACCGCACAAAAAAAGACTGTAAATTCTGAAAAAATGGGTTGAATACGTGCCACATTTTTGGAGGCTGAAATGTGGGCCAATAGGTCGAAGCCAATGCAAGTCGTTGTCAATTTAGTCAACAAATGATTCTGACATGTTAGCCGTTGGATTTACATCCAACGACCGGCATCCATCTTCAATCTCTCGTCTTCTTCCTCCAGCGCCGCCGGGACCACCTCCCGCCTCCTGCTGCTAGCAGCTCTGCTTAGCACGCTTCGCTATGAAGCGCTACTCCACCGTTGGCCAGGCCATCCCTCCACCCCTCCACACCTCCTGTTCTTCTCCACCGACTGCCGAACCACACCGCACTAGAACCAGTTAACCCTCGTACACCTCTCCGTCTGCGACTCTACTCCCGCGTCTTCCCATCTCCGGCTCGTTGCTGTCCGGGGCCTCGCCGTCGTCCACCACCTTGGATGCGCTCGGCGGCGTGGTCAACGTGGTCAACGAACGACACCATCGGAAGTAGACTGTGCGTGGAGAGGCTGACAGCTGGGTCCACGGCCGCACACAAGGAAATGCCTCCTTATTACGCGCAAAATAATGATTCCTCCACCTGACATCTGGGACCCACCGGAAGGGCCTCTGTATTTCGCGAAAATAACGTGCCCCCCGCTGACATGTCGGACCCACCAGCTATCTTCGCACGCAAGGAAGTGCCTCCTTATTACGCACAAAAAATGAATATTCCCCCTGCCAGCTGGAACCCAGCATAGTGGGAGGCTGACTTGTGGGCCTACCAAGTTGACGGGGACGGAGGGCTTTGTCAACTTAGTCAATATGAACGATTCTAGCTCCTGTTACCATACGATGTTCATCCAACGGCCGTAGTTCTTCTTCAACCTCTGGTCTTCTTGCTCCAGCAGCCCAAACCAGCGTCGGTCGTGCCGCGTGCTCCTGCCTCCCGTGGCGGCTGTGATGCCGCGGAGGCCTCACCGCCCCTACTACTCCCACCGCTGGCCAGGCCATCCCTCTACTCACCCACACCCCCTGTTATTCTGCGGCGACAACAGCCTCACACCGCAGCCGAACCAGTGAACCCTCGTACTCCTCTTCGCGTGGGCATCCACTGCTGCGTCTTCCCCGGCTCCGAGTCGTCCCCTTCCTAGTCCTCACTGTCGTCCACCGCCGTGGTGCTCTCGGCACGGCGTGGTCAACATGGTCAAGGAACGACTTCCATGGACGATCATGGACTGTACGTGGAGAGGCTGACAGCTGGGTCCACGGCGCAGCAAGGAAGTGCCTCCTTATTACACGCAAAATAATGATTCCTCCACCTGACAGCAGGGACACACCGAACGGGCCACCGCATTTCGCGAAAAAAACGATTCCCCCTGACTGCTGGGACCCACCAGCTACATCTTCGCACACAAGGAAGTGCATCCGGGCAAAAAATAGCGATTCGCCCCCCTGACTGCTGGGACCCACCAGCTACATCTTCGCACACAAGGAAGTGCGTCCAGGAAAAAAACGATACGCCCCCCTGACTGCTGGGACCCACCAGCTACATCTTCGCACGCAAGGAAGTGCCTGACAGTCGGGACCCACCTAGTCGAAGCGTACGTAGCGTTGTCATTCTGGTCGCGAACGTGTACGTACATATATACTTGTGGATGTAGAGGCGCGCACGTGCCGTAGTAGAGGCGTGTACGTGTCATAGTAGAGGCGTGCACGTAGCATTTACACGTATGTACAACGGCCAGGGTGCAAGAAAGAAAATACGGCCACGTATGTGTACATACGGGCGGAGTCTCGAACGCCTACTCGCGCATACGTACGGCCAGGGCTTGTGTACATGGCTGGGTCGGAACGGAGAAACAACGCCGTCGTCGTGTTCATGGGGAGGCAACGGAATGCGTCGTGTTCATCGGGAGGCAACGGAACGCGTGGGACCAACCGACTGGGTTGAAATGGAATGTGTGGTCGTGTTCATCGGGAGGGCTTGGACGGAACATGCAATGGAAACGAGGCCTGCCGTACCGCATAACAGAGGAAACGAACCTCCTACGTTCAGAACGGGGTCCTATTGATCGTGAGGGGTCTGGCGTACTGCAAAACGGAGGAAACGGACCTCCTACGGTTGAAATAGGGGTCATGTTGATCGGGAGGGGTGTGCCGTACCGCAAAACGGACGAAACGGGCCTCCTACGGTCGAAACGGGGGTCCTGTTGATCGGGAGGGGTGTGGCGTACCGCAAAACAGACGAAACAGACCTGCTACGGTTGAAACGGGCGTCCTGTTCATCGGGAGGGGTGTGGCGTACCGCAAAATGGGACTCCACGGGATACTGTTCGTCTCCACCGTCGACCTCCTCCAGCCTCCACGGGCTACGGTCGACCTCCTCCAGCCTCCACGGGCTCCTGTTCATCCAGCCTCCACCGCGCGCTACTCCACCGGCTACTATTCAACCACCCCACCACGGGCACCCCTCCACCGTCTACTGTTCATCCAGCCCTCCACACCACGGGGTCCTGTTCAACCACCCCTCCACGGGCACCCCTCCACCGTCTACTGTTCATCCAGCCCTCCACCACACCACGGGGTCCTATTCATCCAGAGGCAACGCCACCGCTCACTGTTCATCCAACCCCCCCGCAACGCTCACTGTTCATCCCAGAGGCAGCATCGATCGGCTTCAGTTAGCAGCAGTAGTGAAGGAATCGCTCGATCAGGTTCAGTTACCAGCCATCGGTCGATCGCTCGGGTTCAGTAACGCGTAGCCTGCAGTGCAATCGCTCAGATTCAGTTAGAGCCCAACGCCTCGTTCGGGTTCAGTTAGAGCCAACGCCTCGCACACACGCGCGTACATGTACGAGAGAAACGCGCATCGCTCGGCCCCCGACCTCCCACCGTAACTGGGAACTCCCCGAAATTTTCCTCGCCCTCGCTTCTACCATGGTTTTTCCGTCATGGACGGCCCAAAGAATGTCATGCAGCTGCGTCTCCGGCCCGCCCAGGACGAAAAGCCCATTTTCTGTCATGATTTTTTGTCATAGAAGTTGGAGCCCACCACATTTATGATGATACCGGGTTTTGTCACAATTATCGTCATAGAAGTGTCATATGTACGACAGAAAAAAAAATTCGTTCGACCCAAAATGTCACGGATGTGTCTTTTTTGTAGTGGTATGTTGTCTCTCCTCTAGTGGTGTCATGTGAACGTCGACTACATGATACTTCACCATTATTTGGGCCTAGGGGAAGGCATTGGGAAGTAATAAGTAGATGATGGGTTGCTAGAGTGACAGAAAGCTTAAACCCTAACTTATGCGTTGCTTCGTAAGGGGCTGATTTGGATCCATATGTTTCATGCTATGGTTAGGTTTACCTTAATACTTCTTTTGTAGTCGCGGATGCTTGCAAGAGGGATTAATCATAAGGGGGATGCATGTCCAAGTAAGGGCAGTACCCAAGCACCGGTCCACCCACATATCAAATTATCAAAGTACCGAACGTGAATCATATGAGCGCGATGAAAACTAGCTTGACGATAATTCCCATGTGTCCTCGGGAGCATTTTCCTTTATATAAGAGTTTGTCCAGGCTTGTCCTTTGCTACAAAAAGGATTGGGCCATCTTTCTGCACCTTATTTACTTTTATTACTTGTTACCTATTACAAATTACCTTATCACAAAACTATCTGTTACCGATAATTTCAGTGCTTGCAGAGAATACCTTACTGAAAACTGCTTATCATTTCCTTCTGCTCCTCGTTGGGTTCGAGACTCTTACTTATCGAAAGGACTATGATAGATCCCCTATACTTGTGGGTCATCAAGACTCTTTTCTGGTGCTGTTGCCGGGGAGTGAAGCCCCTTTGGTAGGTGGAATTTGGTAAGGAAAAATTTATATAGTGTGCTGAAATTTACTGTCACTTGTTACTATGGAAAGTAATCCTTTGAGGGGCTTGTTCGGGGTATCTTCACCCCGACCAGTAGAGCAAAGAGTTGCTCCTCAACCTACTGAACCTACTGAAAATGTTTTTTTTTGAAATTCCTTCGGGTATGATAGAGAAACTGCTAGCTAATCCTTTTACAGGAGATGGAACATTGCATCCTGATTTGCACCTAATCTATATTGATGAAGTTTGTGGATTATTTAAGCTTGCAGGTATGCCCGAGGATGTTATCAAGTAGAAGATCTTCCCGTTATCTTTGAAGGGAAAGGCATTGACATGGTGAAAGTGCAACTATCCCTGGGTGGTTTTGGTAATTCCTAACAACATATAGCTCACTGGGCTAATGCTATTTCAAGATAAATGTTTCAGGAAAGCTCAATGATTGGCATGGCATGGATTAGAAAGTGGACCCCTCAAAATGCTAAGGAAAAAGACTGGCTCAGCTCAAAGCACAAGACTCTACATTTTACTTTTAGTAATCCAAGATCACATTGAGTCCATAGGAAAAGCCAATACTATTAAAAGGGGATGATTTGTTGCTTAATGAGTTACTTGCTCAAAATGCTTAGTGATATGCTCCAAAAACCCTCAACTACTTTCTCATATCCATATATGTCCCAAACCAAAAGTCAAACTCGGCCCCACCGAAATCTTCTATAAGGCGCCACCGAGTTCACTTGACATAGCCACTGCCACAAACCCTAGTCACTTCGGTCTCACCGATAGGGATCTCGGTCTCACCGAGATGGGATTGCAAACTCTCTCTTTCCCTTCGTAACGTTTGGGTCCAACCGAGATGAGCGATCGGTCCCACCGAGATTGCAATGCAAACTCTCTATTTCCCCTTTGTAACGTTTTGGTCTAACCGAGATGAGCGAATCGGTCGCACCGAGTTTGCCTGACCAACTCTTTGTTTGTCTATTACCAAAATCGGTCCCACCGAGTTTGTGTAATCGGTCTCATCGAGATTACATTATGCCCTAACCCTAATGGAATTGGTCCCACCGAGTTGACATGTCGGTCCCACCAAAAATCCTAACGTTCACATTTTGAACTAAATCGGTATGACGGAGTTTTATGATTTGGTCCCACCGAGTTTGGTGATTTGTGTGTAACGGTTAGATTTTGTGTGGAGGCTATATATACCCCTCCACCCACTCTTCATTTAATAAGAGATCCATCAGAATATGCCTACACTTCCAACATACATTTTCTGAGAAAGAACCACCTACACTTGTGTTGAGGTCAAGACATTCCATTCCAACCACATAAATCTTGATCTCTAGCCTTCCCCAAGTTGCTTTCCACTCAAATCATCTTTCTACCAAATCCAATCCTATGAGAGAGAGCTGTGTTGGGGAGACTATCATTTGAAGCACAAGAGCAAGGAGTTCATCATCAACACACCATCTATTACCTTTTGGAGAGTGGTGTTTCCTAGATTGGTTAGGTGTCACTTGGGAGCCTCCATCAAGATTGTGGAGTTGAACCAAGGAGTTTGTACGGGCAAGGAGATTTCCTACTTCATGAAGATCTACCCTAGTGAGGCAAGTCCTTCATGGGCGATGGCCATGGTGGGATAGACAAGGTTGCTTCTTCATGGACCCTTCGTGGGTGGAGCCCTCCGTGGACTTGCGCAACCATTAATCTTCGTGGGTTGAAGTCTCCATCAACATGGATGTACGATAGCACCACCTATCGGAACCACGCCAAAAATCTCCGTGTCTACATCGCGTTTGCTCCCTCCAAACTCCTCCCTTTACCTTCATATGCAATTGTTTTACATTCCACTGCTATACTCTTAGAATTGCATGTGTAGGTTGTTTACTTGATTTGTGCTAAGTTGCTAAAATCTGACAAGACTTAAAATTAGGAAAAGGCTAGATTTTTATTTGGTCAAGTAGTCTAATCACCCCCCTCTAGACATATTTTTGATCCTACAAGTGGTATTAGAGCTTTGGTCTCCATTTGCCTTGATTTCCATAGCTTTTGGTGATCATAGCCTTGGTGTCACAACCTAGGATAGTATGGCATCTAGTGAGGGAAATTACCACCATAGAGGTCCTTACTTTGATGGTACAAATTTTGCTAGTTGGAAGCATAAGATGAAAATGCATATTCCTTGACATAAGCCCGCCGTTTGGGCTATTGTGTGTATTGGCTTGCAAGGTGAATTCTTTGATGGAGAGAACCAAACCGTGTAACTAGCGTGGAAGAGTTGAAGATGCTGCAATACAATGCTCAATCTTGTGACATTCTCTTCAACGGATTGTGCCCCCAAGAATTCAACAAAATCATCCGTCTTGAGAATGCAAAGGAAATTTGGGATACTTTGATTGATATGCACGAAGGTACCGACTCTGTTAAGGAATACAAATTGGATGTGCTTCATAGTCAACTTGACAAGTTCAAAATGAAGGATGGTGAAGGTGTCACTGAAATGTACTCTAGGCTTGCTCTCATCACAAATGAGATTGCCGGCTTAGGAAGTGAAGTGATGACCGGTAGATTCATCATCAAGAAGATCCTAAGAGCCTTGGATGGAAAATATGATACCGTGTGCACATTGATCCAAATGATGCCCAATTACAGAGATCTCAAGCCAATGGAAGTCATTGGAAGAATTGTTGCTCATGAGATGTCACTCAAGGATAAGGAAGAGCTTCACAACAAGTCAAGTGGTGCTTACAAAGCCTCATGTGATGCTCCCACGTCATCAAGTGAGAAACAAAACTTCAACAAAGAATTGAGCCTAATGGTGAAGAACTTCAACAAGTTTTACAAGAGTAGAAGCATGGAAAGAAGTTTCAAGTCAAGGTCCTACAATGACAACAGATCTTCTAGTCGTGAGTGAAATTGCTACAATTGTGGAAGACCCGGACACTATTCCAATGAGTGTATGGCTCCCTACAAAAGAAGAGAAGATTCTCCTAAAAGAAGAAGTAGAAGAGAAGAATCACCACCAAGAGAGAGAAGGAGTAGAGATGACCGTTATGAACGAAGAACATCACGGAGAAGCAAGGATTCGGGAAGGAAGGACAAGTCATCAAAGAGCTACACAAAACGAAGACATCAAGCTCATGTTGGTGAATGGATATCCGGCTCCGGCTCCGACGATCACTCCGAGAGAAGTTATCACTCCGACTCCAAATATACTCAATGATGAGGACATCAACACCATTGTTACACACACAGCCCCTGCTGCTATACATACTGGACCAATTTCTAGAGCTCGCGCACGCCAATTGAATTATCAGGTACTTTCGTTTCTTGGTAACAATTCTAATGTTCATGAGAATATGATGCTGCCTAAATTGGATACATTTGTTTTTCTTACAAATGAAGGGCCTAGCTTGGACAAGAAACATGAACCTTGGAGCAAGTTCAAGCATGGAGATGATGGCATGCGCAAGGGGAACAAGAACAGAGTTACAAGTGATGATTCCAGGACTCTGAAGCCACCATAATGAGTGCGTGAAGCATGGGACGAAATATACAAGATGCCACTTCATAAATTTCGTCCAGAGGCTATTCTAGGTGCTGCGTCACCTTATTATTGGGCCAGGCCCATGTATTTTCGAAGTACTTAAGTATAGGTTGTTTTTAGAGTCCGTATGTGTGGGGAAACAAGAGTTAGGGTTGGTTTCGGACCCCTCCACCAAGGGCCACGAAATTCCCCCTCTCTCCTCCATATATATAGCCCTTAGGGCATCGTTTAGACTTTGGGTTTTGTTTAGATTAAAAGTTCGCCATAGCTGCAACTTCGCGTACTTCGTTTGTGTCCAACGACCAGACCAAGACGTCACAGAACCCCACCTTGATCAATAAAGTTTTCGTCTTATATTAGCAATATCCAGATTGCAATCTCAGTTTCTTGCTTGTTCTTCGTTTGCTCGTAGGAAACTGACCCTCGTGGTCAGGTTGATCATGCTCCGGCGTGGTCAATAACCCCTTGGAAGTTGGTTTAGCGATTGCTAAGGTGTGACGTCTCACACGTTCGTAGTCGGATCGTCAAGGTCGACTCCCACAGAAACCATAGCCACCATCTCATCGAAACATCGGGACACCTTTGCCTCTGTCAAGTGGTATCAGATTTTCAGGTTGCTCGGTGAGATTTTCCAGTTTTTCATAGTTCAGACCGAGTCTGTTCTTCATACCTACAGTCCACGAAAAAAGCCAAAAAAATTAGTGTTAGTTCATCATATCCGAACCAATCTGAGCCTTTGCATAGTCTTTTCAGTATTTTGCTTTGTTGAATTTGCGGTTGCATCGTCGTGTCTAGTTGCTGGTCTTAGAGTCTAGTCTTTTAGAGTTTCGAGTTCTGGTCATAAGTTGTCACGCCGCCGCCGCACCATCATCATCGCTCCTGCCATCTACCACCACCGCTTATCCGCCACCAATCCGTATCCATATACCACCACCAATCCGTATCCATATACCACCACCGCTGCCATATCCTACCATCATATATCCACTACCAATTTGAGTTCCTTTCATATTAGGTTTGTTTTCGAGGTCCGTCTAATTTCCGATTCGTGTTTCCTTGCCTGAGTAGGTCTCGAAAAAAAAGAGTCTGGAGACCCCCGGGCAGTTTTTAGGCCAAAATTTTCACTGGAAAAAATATTTTTTCCCTATCCTATTTTTAGGCTTTTCTGAGTCTTTTGAGCCACGTGCAATCATAGTGATTTTTTGTCGCACTTTTTCGTCGTCGCTGCCCTGATTTCCGAAAAAAAAGTCAAAAAAAAAATTTCGTGCCCATCCTATCAGTTTGACGATGGAAGAGTTTTGAGACACTCGCCATTATAGTGATTTTTCGCAAAATAAAATAAAAGAGGAGCGCAAAAAAAGAGCGAAAAAAAAGTTCCAGAGTGTGCTTTTCCCTTGTTTACATGCAGCGCCATGATTTTGTTAGTGTTCTAGGCTCGCGTCTCTAGCACGTTCTAGCCTAGGACCAGCACAGTACCGTCGTTGAGCGTTTATTCAACTTTGCATCTCTGAATTGATTATTGCTGACCCTTTTTGCTACCATATTATAAGCCTTCCCAGCTCCACATACATCTACTCGTGCGCTTGACTCTCCCTGGTAATCGCTCTATCCAAGCTTTGAGAGTTTTGACTATGATGGTTGCCGATCACCGCCTGCTGCTGGGTAAGAACTGGTAAGAATTTGAGATTTGCTTGACGGATTTGTGACATCCACCACCACCTCTTGTTAGCAGTCTGTAGGATCATATTCTTGTGTGTTTCTATTGCTGCTAACCATGGCAGGATCACAAGCCGACGAGACTGACTGGGAGAACCTGACGAATAAGGAGTTGCATGATAAATTTCAGCAAATGATGAGTGGACAGGTGCAAGATGTGCTAAACAGATTTGAAGAGGCCATGGAGAAGATAGATGGCATGGAGAAGACGTTCGAAACAAAGCTCGATAACAGGTTTAATGAATTGCTCGCGCGTCTTCCACCACCACCACCGGCTGCCCCTAACGCACCTCTACAACAACAACAACATCGCTTTCCAAATCAAGTGGGACGAGCACAGCGCATTCCCATTGACCCTGGGCAAAATTTTGGTGCCGCTATTGATGCTTCTGCCGCTCCAGCTGCTACTGCAGAGGTGGAGGACCATTACGAGGACGAGGTTGACCAAAATCAAAACTACGTGCAACCAGCATCACCACCACCACCAGGTCGTCCTCATGCATATCATCGCAACGGTAGGGCTGCACCACCACCTGAGGTACATGACCATCTTCCTAAACTAAAATTGAATATTCCACCATTTGAGGGTAGATATGTTCCTGATATATATCTTACTTGGGAGTTATAAACTGAACAACGATTTACATGTTTACAATGTCCTGAGGAGAGACGTGTTCCTGCTGTTGTTTGTGCTTTCACTAGCTTTGCATGTGTTTGGTGGTCTGAACATCGTAGATTATATCCTATTCCAGCTACTTAGGCTACTTTAAAAACTGCTATGCGTACTCGTTGGGTTCCACCATATTATCAACGTGAATTACTTCAAAAATTGCAGCGTTTAAGACAAGGAATTTTTTTGTAGAAGAATATTATCAGGAATTACAAACTGGCATGATTAGATGTGGTATTGTTGAGGAGAATGAAGCTATGCTTGCACGTTTTCAGGGTGGATTAAATACAGAGATTCAGACCATTCTAGAGTATAATGAGTATACTAATATCACTCGTTTATTCTATCTTGCTTGTAAAGCTAAACGTGAAGTGCAGGATCGACAGGCATTGGCGCGAACTAACTTTTCTGCAGGTCGATCTTCATCATGGACACCATGTGCATCCTCTACTTCCACTCCACCAGCACCTCCATCAGGTGCCACCTCCAGCCGTGATACAAGAAAGCGGGCACAACCACCACTATCTGCCAAGAGCACACCTGCCGGACCTGCGCAGAGCTCTTCTTCTTCCATGGCATCAACAGGGCACACAAGTGATATTATTTGTCGTCGTTGTAAGGGAAGAGGACATTTTGCGAGAGAATGCCAATCTCAGCGTGTGATGATTGCTACCGAGGATGGTGGGTATGAGTCCGCTAGTGACTATGATGAGGAGACTTTGGCACTTATTACACATGAAGAACACGGTGGAGAGGATTCTGATCATGAAACGCTATACATGGCTGCTGAAGATGCTGACAGGTATGAATGTTTAGTTGATCAACGTGTTTTGAGTGTGCAGGTTGCACAAGCTGAGCAAAATCAGAGGCATAATCTGTTCCATACAAAGGGAGTTGTGAAGGAACATTCTGTTCGCGTCATCATAGATGGAGGGAGCTGCAAAAACTTGGCTAGCATGGAGATGGTGGAGAAGCTATCTCTCACCACAAGACCACATCCACATCCTTACTACATCCAATGGTTCAACAACAGCGGCAAGGTTAAGGTAACACGTACTGTTCATGTGCATTTTAGTATCTCTACATATGTTGATTATGTTGATTGTGATGTGGTACCTATGCAAGCATGTTCCTTATTACCTGGTAGACCATGGCAATTTGATAAAAAATTTGTACACCATGGTAGGAACAATCAGTATACTCTTGTTCATAAGGATAAAAATATTACTTTGCTTCCTATGACTCCTGATTCCATTTTGAAAGATGATATTAATAGAGCTAATAAAGCAAAACAGGAGAAAAATAAAAGTGAAAATCAGATTGTGGCAAAATAATTTGAGCAACAAATGAAGCCTAATAATAAACCATCTAGTGTTGCTTCTGAAATTAAACCGAAAAGTGCATGTTTACTTGCCACCAAATCTGATATTGATGATCTAGATTTTAGCAAATCTGTTTGCTATGCTTTTGTGTGCAAAGAGGCATTATTTTCATTTGAGGACGTGCCTTCCTCTTTGCCTCATGTTGTCACTAACATTTTGCAGGAGTTCGCTGACGTCTTTCCACAAGACGTGCCACCGGGATTACCACCTATTCGAGGGATTGAGCATCAAATTGACTTAATTCCCGGTGCATCATTACCCAATTGTGCGCCATACTGTACCAATCCAGAGGAGACGAAGGAGATTATGCATCAAGTACAGGAGCTGCTTGACAAAGGTTATATACGTGAATCCCTTAGTCATTGTGCTGTTCCTATCATTTTAGTGCCGAAAAAGGATGGTAAGTCGCATATGTGTGTTGATTGTAGAGGCATTAATAATATTACTATTCGTTATCGTCATCCTATTCCTAGGCTAGACGACATGCTTGATGAATTGAGTGGATCTACAATATTCTCCAAAGTTGATTTGCATAGTGGATACCATCAAATTCATATGAAATTGGGAGATGAATGGAAAACGGCATTTAAAACTAAGTTTGGTTTATATGAGTGGTTAGTCATGCCTTTGGGGTTAACTAATGCACCTAGTACTTTCATGAGACTAATGAACGAAGTTTTACGTGCTTTCATTGGACGATTTGTGGTAGTCTATTTTGATGATATACTGATTTATAGCAAATCTTTGGAGGAACATTTGGAACATTTACGTGCTGTTTTTATTGCTCTACGTGATGCACGTTTGTTTGGTAACCTTGGAAAGTGCACCTTTTGCACCGATCGAGTATCTTTTCTTGGCTATGTTGTTACTCCATAGGGAATTGAAGTTGATAAAGCCAAGATTGAAGCTATTGAGAGTTGGCCGCAGCCCAAAACGGTCACACAAGTGAGGAGTTTCCTTGGCCTTGCTGGTTTCTATAGGCGTTCTGTGAGAGATTTCAGCACCATTGCTGCACCTCTCAACGAGCTTACAAAGAAGGATGTGCCTTTTGTTTGGGGTACCGCACAGGAAGAAGCCTTCACGGTATTGAAAGATAAGTTGACACATGCTCCTTTACTCCAACTTCCTGATTGCAATAAGACTTTTGAGCTTGAATGTGATGCTAGTGGAATTGGATTAGGAGGTGTGTTATTACAAGATGGCAAACCTGTTGCATACTTTTCTGAAAAATTGAGTGGGCCTAGTCTGAACTATTCTACTTATGATAAAGAATTATATGCTCTTGTTCGGACCTTAGAAACATAGCAACATTATTTATGGCCAAAGGAATTTGTTATACATTCTGATCATGAATCTTTGAAACACATTAAAAGTCAAGCAAAACTGAACCATAGACATGCTAAATGGGTTGAATTCATTGAGACTTTCCCTTATGTCATTAAACACAAGAAGGGTAAAGAAAATGTTATTGTTGATGCATTCTCTCGTCGTTATACTATGCTTTCACAACTTGACTTTAAAATATTTGGTTTGGAGACCATCAAAGATCAATATGTGCATGATGCTGAATTTAAAGATCTATTGTAGAATTGTAAGGAAGGGAGAACTTGGAACAAGTTCGTTCTTAACGATGGATTTGTGTTTCGTGCTAACAAGCTATGCATTCCATCTAGCTCTGTTCGTCTTTTGTTGTTGCAGGAGGCGCATGGAGGAGGACTAATGGGACACTTTGGCATGAAGAAGACGGAGGACGTACTTGCTACACATTTCTTTTGGCCAAAGATGAGACGGGATGTTGAGCGTTTTGTTGCTCGCTGCACTACATGTCAAAAAGCTAAGTCACGACTCAATCCGTTTATATATGCCTTTGCATGTACCTAGTGTTCCTTGGGAGGATATATCTATGGACTTTGTTTTAGGTTTACCTCGAACAAATAAGGGGAGGGATAGCATATTTGTTGTCGTGGATAGGTTCTCGAAAATGGCACACTTTATACCATGTCATAAAAGCGATGATGTTGTTAATGTTGCTGATTTGTTCTTTTGTGAAATTATTCGCTTGCATGGTGTGCTAAATACTATTGTTTCAGATCATGATACTAAATTTCTTAGCCACTTTTGGAGATGTTTATGGGCTAAGTTGGGGACTAAACTCCTTTTTAGTACTACTTGTCACCCCCAAACTGATGGACAAACTGAAGTAGTCAATAGAACATTGTCTACTATGCTTAGGGATGTTTTGAAGAATAACAAGAAAATGTGGGAAGAATGCTTGCCTCATATTGAATTTGCTTATAATCGTTCATTGCATTCTACTACTAAGATGTGCCCTTTTGAAATTGTGTATGGTTTCCTACCTCGTGCACCTATTGATTTGTTGCCTCTTCCATCTTCGGAGAAGGTTAATTTTGATGCTAAAGAACGTGTTGAATTGATTTTAAAAATGCATGAGTTAACTAAGGAAAACATTGAGCATATGAATGCTAAATATAAAATTGATGGAGATAAGGGTAGCAAACATGTTGTGTTTGCACCTGGAGATCTTGTTTGGTTACATTTGCGTAAGGATAGATTTCCTAATTTGCGCAAATCAAAGTTAATGCCACGTGATGATGGTCCTTTTAAGGTGTTAGAGAAAATAAATGATAATGCATATAAACTTGAGCTGCCTGCAGATTTTGGGGTTAGTCCCACTTTTAACATTGCAGATTTGAAGCCTTATTTGGGTGGGGATGATGAACTTTCGTCGAGGACGACTTCATTTCAAGAAGGGGAGGATGACGAGGACATCAATACCATTGTTACACCCATAGCCCCCACTGCTATACATACTAGACCAATTACTAGAGCTCGCACACGCCAATTGAATTATCAGGTACTTTCTTTTCTTGGTAACGATTCTAATGTTCATGAGAATATGATGCTGCCTAAATTGGATACATTTGTTTTGCTTACAAATGAAGGGCCTAGCTTGGACAAGAAAGATGAACCTTGGAGCAAGTTCAAGCATGGAGATGATGGCATGCGCAAGGGGAACAAGAACGGAGTTACAAGTGATGATTCCAGGACTCTGAAGCCACCATAATGAGTGCATGAAGCATGGGACGAAATATACAAGATGACACTTCATAAATTTCATCCAGAGGCTATTCTAGGTGTTGCGTCACCTTATTATTGGGCCAAGCCCATGTATTTTTGAAGTACTTAAGTATAGGCTGTTTTTAGAGTCCGTATGTGTGGGGAAACAAGAGTTAGGGTTGGTTTCGGACCCCTCCACCAAGGGCCACGAAATTCCCCCTCTCTCCTCCATATATACAGCCCTTAGGGCATCGTTTAGACTTTGGGTTTTGTTTAGATTAAAAGTTCGCCATAGCTGCAACTTCGCGTACTTCGTTTGTGTCCAACGACCAGACCAAGACGTCACAGAATCCCACCTTGATCAATAAAGTTTTCATCTTATATTCGCAATATCCAGATTGCAATCTCAGTTTCTTGCTTGTTCTTCGTTTGCTCGCAGGAAACAGACCCTCGTGCTCAGGTTGATCGTGCTCCGGCGTGGTCAATAAGCCCTCGGAAGTTGGTTTAGCGATTGCTAAGGCGCGACGTCTCGCGCGTTTGTAGTCGGATCGTCAAGGTCGACTCCCACATAAACGATAGCCACCATCTCATCGAAACATCGGGACACCTTTGCCTCTATCACTCAAGATGAAGGTGTTGCCGGTCTAGCACTTGTGTCAACCAACTCCTATGACATATTTGACTCACCAAATGACGCGATTGGAAGATGCTTCATGGCTAAAGGCCCAAAGGTATCACACCCCAAGTATGTTGATTTCAATAGTGATGAAGATGATTTGCTAGGTGATGATGATTTACATGTTGACAACTCTAGTTATGAAAACTATGATGAACTTGCTATTAATCATGCTAATCAAGATAAAACGAATGACAATGATAAGAACGAGATTGAGCGTCTAACTAAAGAACTAAACACTCTTAAGTTAGCTCATGAAACTACCTTGAAAGATCATCGGGAACTTTTAAAGACTCGTGAGAAACTATGTTTTGAAAAGCTCAACCTTGAGCAAGAGCATGAGTTCTTCAAAGCAATCAATGATGACCTTCGCAAGAAAAGTTCTTCTTACATTGCCAAGCGTTTACTCTTGTCTACTTACATGCCACAAGTTAAATCTAGCAACAAGAATAAGAAAGATTCTTCTTCTAGTAGTAACAACAATCATTCTAAATCCAATGTTGTTGCTTCTAGTAGTTCTCTTGATTCCACTAATGATTCTCTTAGCCAAGTTACACTTGAGCAAGAAAATAACTTATTGAAGGGAATTATAGAGAAAGGTGTTTACAAGAGTCTTGCCGGAAGTAAGCAATTTGAGGAAATTGTACGCAAGCAGGGAAGACACCGGAAGAATCAAGATGTTGGTTTTGAACAAAAGTTCAATCCAATGGACTTGAGTGGGAAGAATATCAATACCCCAAGGCGAAGTTTGTTCCTCAACAAGAGAAGTATGATCCTACTTCTTTTCAAGGAACACAAGCTCGAGATGATCTTCCACCACAAGACCACAAGATAAAGGGAAAGGACAAGCTTCAAGAGGAGATTGATGCATTTGAAGAAGCACCTAAGGCCTTGGTCAAGTGGGTTCCCAAGACTACATCAAGTTTCACTTCATCAAGTACGACTACAACTCCAAGGATTCCCATCAAGATGATGTGGATCCCTAAGAATAAGAACTAGATAATTCTTGAGGGTGACTCCGCCAACATACTTCACTCTTATCATCTTGGCAAGGACAAGTGCAAAACAACTTCCATATCTTGCACTAGTTCAAGGAGTCACAAACCCTCTTGTTGGTAAGACAAGGGACAAGGCAGCCTAATGCTTTCATGGACATCATCCTTTGTCAACATCACTCGATGTCTATGGATATCCTTGTTTGTTCCTTGCGGGACTAACCCGTGTAGGTATTGAAAGTGCAACTCACTCCAAAGGATTGCTCAGAATGATCTACATCAACATTGAGCATCTACATCTTCAACACCTACATGAAGTCATCATCGACAAAACGCAAGGTTAGTTCATCCCTCTTAGGGGGGATATCACATCTAGGGGAGCTTTACTCTAATCAATTGAGCTAAAGCAACTCTAATGATGTGAGCACAACAATGCTTTATGTAAAAGTGGCAACCCCACTTGTGCTTAAATGATAAGTATGACCTATGATCAAATGTTCTCATTTGACTTCTAAGTCAATATACTCATATATAGATGACCTAGTCATCGCTAAACTGCTTGATAGATGCTAGAGTGATTGTGCATGCTTTGTCACATATTTCATTTGCCATTTTATTGTGTGAGCATGTTGGATGCATATTTTACTCATTCGAGGACATCCATTTGTTGTTTTGATTGTTTGGCCTTTTCTATTTTGCCAAATGGATGGCCAAGAATGCCTAAGAACTCCCTCTAACTACTATGCTTTTCTCGTCTCAAACTCTGTTCATGCTACATCACAAAGTTTGATCAAGTCAGATTTGAACCACTCCGTGTGAGGAGCACTTGGAGTCCCCGATTCTTCATAGACTTAAACTTCCAAAACCTCTTTGTGCATTTCGGTATTACCGAGTCATCCATTTCGGTCACACCGAGTTCACTAAGTTGATCTAGGTTTTCAATCTCGGTGCAACCGATTTGAACTTTTCGGTCACACCGAGTTGCAGCAACAGCTTGCGATTCTGCATCTTGGTGCCACCGAGTTGTTCCACTCGGTCACACCGACAGGGTCGGGATATATAAACCCATGGGTGAGATTTTGGAAATTTCTTTGAAACCTCTCAGCCCACGCATATCCTGCTCTGTCGCCTCGGGTCTCCGAATCGTCCTCTCGTGGCCAGCGACCTCCCGCCGCTGGTTTCCAACACAGTCAACGGATTTCTGCCCCTCCGTTGCCGCCGTAGCGAACTCCGCCGAATTAGGGTACGAGTTCGATCCTTTGTGCTATTCTTTTAACTTCGATTTGTAGCACATTACTTTGCCATGATCATGACCACGTATGCAATAAATCTATCCACTAAAAATGTCAGGACCCCGACTCAATGCCACATCGATCTAGCATGTAACACCTCATATCACTTTGCGGCCTCACGCACGGTATTCCCACGGGTGTCGCCTTACCTTTGCCCGGGACCGTTTGCGCCTTTTGGCACACGTATATGACAGTGTCGCTAGCATCCATATGATAAGGAGCCCGGGGCTGACATGGCTAGTCGTAAACCCAAAGTGGCACAGACTTACAGGGACAGGCATCCATGACCCAGCATCGAACGTGTCGGTCATCAGCGAGTGAATCCAGGCTGTAGCACTGGGCTAGCAGGACTCCGGTGAACCGGGCTGTAGCGCGCTAACAGGACTCCGGTATTCATCGCGTGACATTTCCCCAAGGGACAGACACAAGAACGAAGAAGGACACATGCCGGCCAGCCTAAGTGTTCCGGAGCAGTAGCAAGCTACCATGGCTCGGTGGAAACACTAGGAGACATTTCCCGATAAGAGAGGCTACTAAAGATAAACAACTAGATAGTCAGATCCCACACATACCAAGCATTTCAATAACATACACACAATATGCTCGATATGTGCAAACACAACATGGCATCACAACATGACTCTACGACTCAAGTAATTTATTCAATAGGCTCCGAGGAGCAAGATATTACAAACAGGGGTCTCATGACCCAACATTCAGAGCATACAAATCAAAGCACAAGCGGAAGCTATCATGTCTGGGTACAGACATCTATAAATGAAAAAGGCTGAGAAGCCTGACTATCTATCAGATCCTGCCGAGGGCACAAGATCGTAGCTGAGGTAACAAGCTAAACGTCGAAGTCCACGTGGAACTACTAGTGAGACTGAAGTCTCTCTGCAAAAACATAAAATAGGCAAACGTGAGTACAAATGTACCCAGCAAGACTTACATCAGAACTAACTACATATGCATCATTATCAACAAAGGGGATGGTGGGGTTTAACTGCAGCAAGCCAGCTTTGACTCGGTGGCTATCCTGAACTACGACTGCAATGTAACTCTTTTGAGGTGGCGCACACGAGTCCACATGTTCACCATATCAATACACCACTATGGATCCGCTCCCGTCTCCCTACGAGAACGCCATCCATAGCACTCACGCTTATCTTGCGTATTTTAGAGTATCCACTTTCACTTGTCTATGAACTGATATAAGCAATCCAGAAGTCCTTTACCGCGGACACGGCTATCCGAATAGATGATGTTAACCCTGCAGGGGTGTACTTCTTCATACATGTTTCCACCACTTAGCGTCTGCACACGACATGTGCTCGGCAGACTTCAAGCGAAAGCCGACGTGGGTGTAGACCACGACCTACCTAAACACTCAAGTCTCTAGTCCAGGTTTATCGCCTATTCGGGTTCCATCCATGAGGAGATCCGGCCGGAGTTTCGCTCACAGCCCCAAACGATGTGAACAGGGTTCCGTGGCACCAAACGGGCGCCCGGTTTACCCGGCCACGTGCCTACCGCATCACAGCCCACCCCTACGGTCAGCGCTGTCCACGGCCTCCAGCGTACTACAAACACCAGAAACTACTTGCAACTCCTAGACAGAGGACGAGGGTGAATAAGAAGTCGAGCGGGGTCATATTTCAGGGCCCAATGTATGGTAGTAGCTGAATCATGGATCACAAACGCAGAACTCAATTCCTGAGGACGGCTGCAATGAGACAACCCACCATGTACTCCTACATGGCCTCTCACCGCTACCTTTACCAAATCATATTCACACACTTAGCTCACACACAGTAGGACATGTTCACACGCCTCTGATTCATCCCCGATGAATCA
This sequence comes from Triticum aestivum, assembly GCF_018294505.1. Lineage (NCBI taxonomy): Eukaryota > Viridiplantae > Streptophyta > Magnoliopsida > Poales > Poaceae > Triticum > Triticum aestivum. The sequence continues at coordinate 571,538,852 of NC_057797.1, forward strand.
GACCTGACTCAACTCTAAGCAGTAGCAGGCATGACAAACAAACATGAATGAGTAGGCACAACAGGGCTCAAACAACTCCTACTCATGCTAGTGGGTTTCATCTATTTACTGTGGTAATGACAGGCCATGCAAAGGATAAAGGGGTTCAGCTACCGCAGCAGGTAACAGGTGAATCGATGTTGTCCTAATGCAGTAAAAGAGAGCAGGAGCGAGAGAGTAGGATTGTATCGGAATGAACAAGGGGGTTTTGCTTGCCTGGCACTTCTGAAGATAACACTGAGTCTTCATCAGTGTCAACGATCACATCATCGGTATCACGTCTACCGAGGGAGAACAACACCGGCAAACACAGAAGAAACACGATCAATGCAATGCACAATATGATGCATGCTATGACATGGCAATATGAATGTGTTTTGGGCTAATGCATCTAGCAACAAATTAAATGGGGTTGGTTTGAATACAAGATTCAAATTCAAACTCCATATGTGATTATTTAAATGCCCTTTATATGATTTGTGCTAAACAGCATCTATAAGTTGTTCTAACATGCATGAAAATGGTACAGATGGATTCCTTGAATTTTTCTGATAATTTTTCATATATAATTTATTTAATTTGGAGTTATGGTTAATTTTCTATGATTTATTGAAGTTTTAGCTATTTTCTGAAATTCCTGAAATAATAGTAAATCCAGAAATGATTATGGCGTCAGCACCACGTCACAGTGACGTCAGCAGGGTCAACTGGGCTGGCTCGGTCAAACCTGACGTGTGGGGGCCACACGTCAGTGACACAGGAGCTAATCCCGGTCAAACCCAGCGCTGACTGGGGTTTGACCAGGGGTGGGGCCCACTGTCAGTGGCTGTGGGGGTGTTTAGCGTGGTCATTAGTGCTAACTAAATCAGCGCCACGTCAGCTGCCGGCGTTTAACCGCCGGCAACCTCAGATCGCGGCGGCGTCCGCGTCGGGTTTGCGCTACAGGGCACCGTTTTACTCGTGGTTTGCGGCTACGGCTAGCTGGCAAAGCAGCGCATCTAATGGAGCGAACGGGAGGAGCTGGGGTGGCCTGAGTCGACGGCGGCGAGCTCCAAGGCGGCGGCCGGAGTTCGGGCACCTGCGGGTTTGGCGTTGTGGTGCTCGGGAGGGGAAGCTGGTGGATTCTACGTGCTCCTAGTGAGGTTTGGAGCACGGTGGTGTGCCCGGCTTTGAGCCACGGTGGCTCTGGCCACGACGGTGATGGGGCACGGCGGCGGCGAGCTCTCGGGTCCGGCGGAAGCAATGGCTAGAGCGGCCAAACGGCATGGGAAGAAGAGGGGAACGGTTCAGCGGCTCACCGCGAGTCCAACGAGCGCAAGGGCGAGGCCGGGGACGCTCTGTGGGCGGCGAATCAAGCGACGACGGCCGTCGGTGCAGAGGAAGAAGATGGCGTCGGTGACGGTGCTCCAGGGCGTCCGGCGTCTTGTGGCTCCGTGGTAGGGACGGGGACGTCACGGCGGAGCTCGGGGGCGCGTCGGAGAGGCGAGGGAGGACCTGTGGCCGCGGTGGTTCTAGTCGGCGGCGATGGCTGCGTTCGGGTTCGGGCGAGAGAGAGGGAGCAGAGGGGCGGGGCCTCGAGGAAGAGTGAGAGGGGTCCGAGGGGGTGGCGTGGCGCACCTAGCGACGTCCAGGAGCAAGCGGCAAGCATGAGGTGGCCGGCGCGTGCGCGCGCGCGTCGGGCACACGCCCTCCTGCCTACTGGCAGGAGGTTGAAGACGGTGGCGACTGCGGTGGGCTGGGCCGCACAGTGCTGGACCAGCACAGGAGCTGGGCCGGCTCTGGTGGGCTGCACGGGTGAGGCCAGGTAACTTCCTTCTCTCTCTCTCTTTTATTTCTATTTCAGTTCTGTTTTCTTTTATTTAATCTGTTTTGCCACTGTTTTGAATTTAAAAATAATTCAAACAATGCCAAAAACTCCTCTGAAAATATTTATGCTGCTTAATGGACTTTTCCAAAAGCACATAAAATGTTTCAGGGTATTTGGAAATATATTCTATACAAGTTATGAATATAGTTCCAAATGCAAATAAAGTAATGATTTAAATTCAGTGCTCAAAATATTCCTCAAAAATGTTCATTATTTTTGGTTTAGTGCAAAACCCTTGCCAAAATATAACCAACATTATTTAAGGCCATTTTGAAAACATTGAATGCATTTACCAGGGTTCTTTGCCCCTCTTTTATTTTATGTTTTTGAGGCTTCCAAAATTCCTCAGTTCAAGTTTCAGAAATTTAAATATGATGCCTGGATGAAGATGCAACTATTTACAAACAATATTCTAGGGTTGTGACAACTCACCCCCACTAAACAAAAATCTCGTCCCGAGATTCAAGTGTAGGGTAAGGTGAAGGGGGAACGCAAACTAGCACAATCTTCACGATCCAGGTTGCACTTCAATTGAACGTTGATTCGTTCACCATCATCGTCTCGACGTCTTGTTCTGAGAACTCCAGCCAACAGGACAACGAGAGGAGAAGGAGACTCTAGAAGGATCGATCTTCTAGAAGACTGAACACCTCAGGATCAACTCACAAAATGAGACATCGCAGCATCTCTTGAGCTGAGAGACGAAGCACACCTCTAGAGGAATGGAGTGGAACATATGACGAAGGTTCACTAGGTAGACAACGATTCCACACCTAAGAAGGTGGTAAACGATTGTCCACGTAGCGAGGAGTTGAGTTGCCATGAAACCACAACGATGCACCTTAGGGAAGGTGACTCGTAGAGATATCCCCTTAAGTGGCAAAAAGAATTACTTTTGATTCAGAGATCATTGAAACTCTTTAAACCAGCCTAGGGCAATTCTCGAGCGATCGTTTGGAGGGGGTCGGTAGAATGGCATACTCGGACTTGGATGATGTGGATTACCTTGTTGAAGACAACGTAATGGATGAATTTGCTTATCACCGGAGATGGAAGAGACCCATGGTAGAATGGCATATTGGCGGTGCAAGCTGGGAACAAAATGCAAATGATGGGAATGATTCTGGTAACTGGGGAAGAACCCAACAATAGAGAGTGAATTCACTGTTGGAGTGGTTATAGCATAACCGACGAGACTAGGAGCAATCCCGGTTAGTGCTGGCGATAATACCTAGCGCTTGTGCGTGCTCTCAAGAACTTGAGCAATTCCATAATCATCAAGGTTTTACCAACATCCGTGTCAAGGGTCCGGTAACACAACTTACTACCATGATGAATGGTGATGGAGGATGCAGATGCAAAGGAAGATAACACCTTCTCAGATTTCACCCTTGGCGAGGCCAAGGAAACAAAATCTGGATGATCGACCGAGAGACACTTAGCACTCCGCTTCTAATGTTCTCCTTGATGTGCTAGTGTAACCCATTCATAGATATGGTTTGATATCTAAAACATCAAGTAAAAGTTCGGACTTCGGGAACACAAAAATCCATAGGGGCAACTAGGGAGTAAATCCTACGAAATCCCTATGGGGAGGTGGCCAACTTCCTCAATCAAGATATTATAATAACAGGTCTTCCGGCTGGGTGTGTTGGCCACGACATCCACTTTACCGGTTATCGAGCGACCAATATTATAATTCTTGGGAAATATTCCAACCATCATATCTGCCTGAGATTCAGATCTGGTTGGTGTCAGGATATTCCAGACTCATCGAGTCTAGGAAGAAAAATGGAAGTTTGCAACACAAATCGACGAGATGACGTTGCGGGATTCTCGGGAGATGAACTACGATAGCAAGCTCCAAAACATGAGCTGGTTCTGCTACAAACATGTGAACACGTTGTCCCAGACAAGCATGACCACAAGGTAGTCTTATAATAAAACACTACCGAGTTCTGGTTGGGAACCATCAGCGAGGATATCGAAGTTCTTTCATAAGTCCGGATTAGCTCTTATGAAGATACTCCTTCTCCTTGAACAAATCAGTCAGTGGCTTGGTGTGCTAGGATACACATATGGAATGAAGGTTGCAAGTCTCCAGACCACAGAATACTTCGCACGTGTGCATGACTGACTTGCGATGATTCCAGAGGAAGCAACATTGACTTTCTCGAGTCCACGGCGGCAACTTGCATCAAATGCACATGAACTAGAGGAAGTCACTTCTTACATCCGAACATATGCTTCATGAGCTAGCATGAACAAATGCTTTCAAAAGTTTCCAACACTAGCTTAATGTTCAGCAAAATTATGGGGAAGACAAGGATGTTGTCAATGGGCACAACAACAATTCATCTGGGTTTCCTTTTAAAAGGAATTCCATAGTTAAGTGAACAAGTGATAGCATTGGTCAGACCCAAAAGATATAATGGTGTATGCTCGAGGGATCAACCACGAGTAAGACAACATTACGAATATCGTTGGTTCTGGTCTGATTGGATGATAGCCCATACTCCAATCAAAGGTTGGATAAGAATGATAGGTCCATTAACTGATCACAGGGACCAATCGATGAAGATATCATCTTTCTTCAACACACACTACACAAAGATATCCCTTTGGAACGAACTAAGTCAGGCAAGCTTTTATCTTCCAACTCTCCAAGTTGTTGTCTAGATTAACCAACTAGCTCAGGGATATCTAACACCGATTCTTGGAGAGAAGGTGGTTCACAAGAGACCAACTTGATCACGAGCTCAACATAACAGTCAGGGGACAACCTGGTAATACTTCCGAGAAGATATTCGGAAAATCACGAACCACCGGTATGTTACTAAGCTCGAGAACAATCTCGCTTTTGAGGGCAAGACGATATGATCAAATGAGTGAGGACTTGACAAGATCCTAACTCATCAATCGAAGGGTGCACCGAAATAAGAACTAGATAGCACGATCAGTCTTAAGGGTGACGATTCAATAATCAATACGCTAAGAATGAGGTTATCGTCCATTTAACTACCAAGCAACAGAGTTGCTAGCAGTATTGATTTCACACGCCACGATTCACTTGTCGGCATTCTGGTTACAATAACACAGGAACCGAGGAATGAACAATGATGGCAAGAAGTATCACTGTACCAAGAGTTCATAGGATGGTGTGCAATTCCTATAACAATCCCGATATAAAGATGGTAATACTTCAGGGTAGAACAGAATCAAAAGCTGGGCTGGCATTTTGATCTGCGGAGCATGACTACCTTGACCCAATCCTAGATATGGATGAGGTACTGGAGTTCATTTCTCCTAGTCATTCTGGAATAGAATGGCTTGATGGACCACAAGAGTAATAGGTATCGATGAACGATTGCACGCATACTCTTGACTATCAATTGATAGACGAAGGTCAGTAGACAGCTAAAGAGGGACAACTCAAAGGAACATATAACTTTCTGAGTTGTGGATGCATAGATTAGTATGTCGAACCAAGTTCAACAAGTTTCTTCCGAATAACCCATGCAGAAAAGTAGAACTGGCAGGGTCACAATATATAATGGAGAACTCATCGAGAGCACTCTTGTTGTCATCTTTTGGTTCAGAAGAACTTCTGCCAAGAATGGTTCATGGTAATTGGAAGAAGGATGTACCACGAACCTCGAGAACTATCGCAAAGTTACTAATATCCTAAAGGAACTAGCAACACTATCAACATGAAGTAAGTAGAGTGAATCTCGGTTCAAGAACCCAGGAACAGAATACCTACTACTAAGTGGCATCACGGGATGCTTCCGAGGATAAAGGCCAGAATCATCACACTAGGACACAAATCATGGCTAAATTACTAGATGATCCCCTAAGACACCTAGGGTCATAATACCAGCTCCAACATATATGTCAAGGCAATAAAGTACCTCAACTCACCGATTAGTGTGGTTAATCTGGCCCAAAGGAACATCGAAACGGGAGGAAGGAATTTGCAAATTGCTTCAAACTATTTAGAAACCTGGGATGACTCGGACAACATAACGGCTGTAAATGCTCAGAAAAGATTTGAGACATTCACAAAAATGGTGGCATAACCACTCAGAAGCACAATATCAAGGTTTCGAGATCAACAATTAACATACGGAAGTAGTAGAAACTGAACTCAAGCTTAAATCCAACAATCTTATAAGTCCACTGATTAGTAACACGTGATCCTAATAGAAAGAAGGATAGCCTAGTTCTTAATCCCCGTAGAAGAGAAGATGATGACTCAGATCAGAAGGCCATGAGGTATAAGGAGTAAAAAGAGCCTTACGTTCCATCCCACAATCAATTCCCTTATATAACTAAGAATTTCTAGACTCAACTTCGACCAGTTTGGCTTGGTAATCCTACAGGCAGTCAAGCTCTGATACCAACGCTGTCAGGACCCCGACTCAATGCCACATCGATCTAGCATGTAACACCTCATATCACTTTGCGGCCTCACGCACGGTATTCCCACGGGTGTCGCCTTACCTTTGCCCGGGACCGTTTGCGCCTTTTGGCACACGTATATGACAGTGTCGCTAGCATCCATATGATAAGGAGCCCGGGCTGACATGGCTAGTCGTAAACCCAAAGTGGCACAGACTTACAGGGACAGGCATCCATGACCCAGCATCGAACGTGTCGGTCATCAGCGAGTGAATCCAGGCTGTAGCACTGGGCTAGCAGGACTCCGGTGAACCGGGCTGTAGCGGGCTAACAGGACTCCGGTATTCATCGCGTGACATTTCCCCGAAGGGACAGACACAGGAACGAAGAAGGACACATGCCGGCCAGCCTAAGTGTTCCGGAGCAGTAGCAAGCTACCATGGCTCGGTGGAAACACTAGGAGACATTTCCCGGTAAGAGAGGCTACTAAAGATAAACAACTAGATAGTCAGATCCCACACATACCAAGCATTTCAATAACATACACACAATATGCTCGATATGTGCAAATACAACATGGCATCACAACATGACTCTACGACTCAAGTAATTTATTCAATAGGCTCCGAGGAGCGAGATATTACAAACATGGGTCTCATGACCCAACAATCAGAGCATACAAGTCAAAGCACAAGCGGAAGCTATCATGTCTGGAGTACAGACATCTATAAATGAAAAAGGCTGAGAAGCCTGACTATCTACCAGATCCTGCCGAGGGCACAAGATCGTAGCTGAGGTAACAAGCTAAACGTCGAAGTCCACGCGGAACTACTAGTGAGACTGAAATCTCTCTGCAAAAACATAAAATAGGCAAACGTGAGTACAAATGTACCCAGCAAGACTTACATCAGAACTAACTACATATGCATCATTATCAACAAAGGGGATGGTGGGGTTTAACTGCAGCAAGCCAGCTTTGACTCGGTGGCTATCCTGAACTACGACTGCAATGTAACTCTTTTGAGGTGGCGCACACGAGTCCACATATTCACCATATCAATACACCACTATGGATCCGCTCCCGTCTCCCTACGAGAACGCCATCCATAGCACTCACGCTTATCTTGCGTATTTTAGAGTATCCACTTTCACTTGTCTATGAACTGATATAAGCAACCCAGAAGTCCTTTACCGTGGACACGGCTATTCGAATAGATGATGTTAACCCTGCAGGGGTGTACTTCTTCATACATGTTTCCACCACTTAGCGTCTGCACACGACATGTGCTCGGCAGACTTCAAGCGAAAGCCGACGTGGGTGTAGACCACGACCTACCTAAACACTCAAGTCTCTAGTCCAGGTTTATCGCCTATTCGGGTTCCATCCATGAGGAGATCCGGCCGGAGTTTCGCTCACAGCCCCAAACGATGTGAACAGGGTTCCGTGACACCAAACGGGCGCCCGGTTTACCCGGCCACGTGCCTACCGCATCACAGCCCACCCCTACGGTCAGCGCTGTCCACGGCCTCCAGCATACTACAAACACCAGAAACTACTTGCAACTCCTGGACAGAGGACGAGGGTGAATAAGAAGTCGAGCGGGGTCATATTTCAGGGCCCAATGTATGGTAGTAGCTGAATCATGGATCACAAACACAGAACTCAGTTCCTGAGGACGGCTGCAATGAGACAACCCACCATGTACTCCTACATGGCCTCTCACCGCTACCTTTACCAAATCGTGTTCACACACTTAGCTCACACACAGTAGGACATGTTCACACGCCTCTGATTCATCCCCGATGAATCAGACCTGACTCAACTCTAAGCAGTAGCAGGCATGACAAACAAACATGAATGAGTAGGCACAACAGGGCTCAAACAACTCCTACTCATGCTAGTGGGTTTCATCTATTTACTGTGGAATGACAGGTCATGCAAAGGATAAAGGGGTTCAGCTACCGCAGCAAGTAACAGATGAATCGATGTTGTCCTAATGCAGTAAAAGAGAGCAGGAGCGAGAGAGTAGGATTGTATCGGAATGAACAAGGGGGTTTTGCTTGCCTGGCACTTCTGAAGATAACATTGAGTCTTCATCAGTGTCAACGATCACATCATCGGTATCACGTCTACCGAGAGGGAACAATACCGGCAACACAGAAGGAACACAATCAATGCAATGCACAATATGATGCATGCTATGACATGGCAATATGAATGTGTTTTGAGCTAATGCAACTAGCAACAGATTAAATGAAGTTGGTTTGAATACAAGATTCAAATTCAAACTCCATATGTGATTATTTAAATGCCCTTTAATTGATTTGTGCTAAACAGCAGCTATAAGTTGTTCTAACATGCATGAAAATGGTACAGATGGATTCCTTGAATTTTTCTGATAATTTTTCATATATAATTTATTTAATTTGGAGTTATGGTTAATTTCTATGATTTATTGAAGTTTTAGCTATTTTCTGAAATTCCTGAAATAATAATAAATCCAGAAATGATTATGGCGTCAGCACCACGTCACAGTGACGTCAGCAGGGTCAACTGGGCTGGCTCGGTCAAACCTGACGTGTGGGGGCCACACGTCAGTGACACAGGAGCTAATCCCGGTCAAACCCAGCGCTGACTGGGGTTTGACCAGGGGTGGGGCCCACTGTCAGTGGCTGTGGGGGTGTTTAGCGTGGTCATTAGTGCTAACTAAATCAGCGCCACGTCAGCTGCCGGCGTTTAACCGCCGGCAACCTCAGATCGCGGCGGCGTCCGCGTCGGGTTTGCGCTACAGGGCACCGTTTTACTCGTGGTTTGCGGCTACGGCTAGCTGGCAAAGCAGCGCATCTAATGGAGCGAACGGGAGGAGCTGGGGTGGCCTGAGTCGACGGCGGCGAGCTCCAAGGCGGCGGCCGGAGTTCGGGCACCTGCGGGTTTGGCGTTGTGGTGCTCGGGAGGGGAAGCTGGTGGATTCTACGTGCTCCTAGTGAGGTTTGGAGCACGGTGGTGTGCCCGGCTTTGAGCCACGGTGGCTCTGGCCACGACGGTGATGGGCACGGCGGCGGCGAGCTCTCGGGTCCGGCGGAAGCAATGGCTAGAGCGGCCAAACGGCATGGGAAGAAGAGGGGAACGGTTCAGCGGCTCACCGCGAGTCCAACGAGCGCAAGGGCGAGGCCGGGGACGCTCTGTGGGCGGCGAATCAAGCGACGACGGCCGTCGGTGCAGAGGAAGAAGATGGCGTCGGTGACGGTGCTCCAGGGCGTCCGGCGTCTTGTGGCTCCGTGGTAGGGACGGGGACGTCACGGCGGAGCTCGGGGGCGCGTCGGAGAGGCGAGGGAGGACCTGTGGCCGCGGTGGTTCTAGTCGGCGGCGATGGCTGCGTTCGGGTTCGGGCGAGAGAGAGGGAGCAGAGGGGCGGGGCCTCGAGGAAGAGTGAGAGGGGTCCGAGGGGGTGGCGTGGCGCACCTAGCGACGTCCAGGAGCAAGCGGCAAGCATGAGGTGGCCGGCGCGTGCGCGCGCGCGTCGGGCACACGCCCTCCTGCCTACTGGCAGGAGGTTGAAGACGGTGGCGACTGCGGTGGGCTGGGCCGCACAGTGCTGGACCAGCACAGGAGCTGGGCCGGCTCTGGTGGGCTGCACGGGTGAGGCCAGGTAACTTCCTTCTCTCTCTCTCTTTTATTTCTATTTCAGTTCTGTTTTCTTTTATTTAATCTGTTTTGCCACTGTTTTGAATTTAAAAATAATTCAAACAATGCCAAAAACTCCTCTGAAAATATTTATGCTGCTTAATGGACTTTTCCAAAAGCACATAAAATGTTTCAGGGTATTTGGAAATATATTCTATACAAGTTATGAATATAGTTCCAAATGCAAATAAAGTAATGATTTAAATTCAGTGCTCAAAATATTCCTCAAAAATGTTCATTATTTTTGGTTTGGTGCAAAACCCTTGCCAAAATATAACCAACATTATTTAAGGCCATTTTGAAAACATTGAATGCATTTACCAGGGTTCTTTGCCCCTCTTTTATTTTAAGTTTTTGAGGCTTCCAAAATTCCTCAGTTCAAGTTTCAGAAATTTAAATATGATGCCTGGATGAAGATGCAACTATTTACAAACAATATTCTAGGGCTGTGACAAAAAACATCCTTTAGATTAGATTGGATTTGAAAATTTAGGGTTAGGTCTCCGCCGAACTCATCTCGGACCGACAAAATTGTAGAAATCGGTCTCACCGATTTGGCTTAGGCCATTGCAGTTGCACTTTCAGTCTGACCGAAAACTGCAAATCGATGTGACCGAGTTCGATTCTTTGTGAAACCCTAGCAGTCTTGGTGCCACCGAACTATGACTTGGTCTGACCGAGTTCACTAGTTTAGGTTCCAAAAGCTGCTTCAGTATCACCAAGTTTACAAATCGGTAGCTCCGAAATGCTTTCTGTAGAGAACTAAAACTAAGTTTTTAAGTCATCTTTTTGCAAAAACTCCGCACTTTGTGATGCTCATCCACTCTATCTCATCTATATCTATTCACAGGGTCTGCTGTCAGTAAGTTTGCAGAGATGTCTGATCAAAGCGACAGCCAGAACAAGTCGGAAGAGCAAGTACAATTGAGTGAGGGCACTAGTCCCCCTAGCACTTCTCATGATGGCAGCAGGAGCACACCAAGAAGAAAGACCACAACTCCATGGCAAACATGTACAAAGAGATCCCTGATAAGGCTTTGGAAACACACAAGCTTGGATATGTACACTTCTTGTTGTTTGGTCTGCCTACCATTAGCTGGATCTTAAGGCACACATTGCTACCCAAGTAAGGAGATCACAAGATGATCATAGGACACTCCATCAACATGCTGCAAATCTTTGATGTCCCTCAGAAGTTCAAAGTTATGAGTTTGATTGTAGAAAAGATCAAGAGGACTGCTGATCAAAAGAGGAGTTGTGGGTATGCACCACATATTCAGGAGCTCATCAATTCTAAGATGGGCACATGAATTTATCTGCTGGACAAGGAGCATCTACCCTTACATCCTGAATTTGAAGACAACACTATTGTGATGAATGAGGAGGAACCATCATCAGCTTAAGTCCAGGAGAAGAGAGCCAAGGCAAAGGTTGAGAAAGTTGCAAGGATGCCAAGCGCAGAAGAAGCATCTCAAATTTTCCTCAAGACAAAGCAAGATCAATTAGGCTATCTGATTCAAGCTACACTGAGGATTGAGAAGGGCTTAGCCACCCTGACAAAATTCTATGATCTTGGTCTGAAGGTGACTAAGATTCAGACTGCAGTTGAGCAGCTTCAAGAGGAAGTAGAGGAGAGGAAAGGAAAGGCAACTACTGATGCTTTTCAGCGTGTGCCACGAGGTCCAAGGTCTGCTGCAGTGCCAGTTTCAGATGATAGAGCTACAGTGTCAGCACCAGCAGCTACAGCTCCAGTGCCACCTCTAGCACCGACTCCACCTCCATCAGCTCCAACTACATCATCATAAGCCTTCGTCCTTGGAGTTCTCTCTACACCACCTCCCAAAGACCAAGCCTGAGAGACGTATAACACTATGCATTTTCAAACTTTTTGGTAACTTGTTGCCAAAGGGGGAGAAATATGTATAGATCATAGGCTTCGAGAGAGAGTGTCTTGCTTTTTATCTCTCTTGCTTATTGTGTGCTTGTGTGAGATACTTTATGTCCTTATGTCCTTGTGAGATACTTATGTGATCATGTGATTAATCATGTGCTACCTTAATGCTTGTTGAATGATGCTATCTTTTATATCTCACATGTGATCATTCACTTGCTTGGTGATGAGTGCATGCTATTAATTTCTATCATTTTGAGCGCTCCACCAAGATGTACGTGACATGGAAGAGTAACCCATCATCCCAATCGATCGTGCATTTGCATTCAAAAGAAAATTTTAAATAATGCACAAATTTAGGGGGAGCTCTCGCTTATCACATACTTCTCAAAGCGACTATGTATTTCAATCTTATTATCATTTGTCGAAGCTTTGATATATATGTTGTCATCAATTACCAAAAAGGGGGAGATTGAAAGTGCAACTATCCCTGGGTGGTTTTGGTAATTCCTAACAACATATAGCTCATTGGGCTAATGCTATTTCAAGATAAATGTTTCAGGAAAGCTCAATGATTGGCATGGCATGGATTAGAAAGTGGACCCCTCAAAATGCTAAGGACAAAAGATTGGCTCAAGCTCAAAGCACAAGACTCTACATTTTACTTTTAGTGATCCAAGATCACATTGAGTCCATAGGAAAAGCCAATACTATTAAAAGGGGATGAGGTGTTGCTTAATGAGTTACTTGATCAAAATGCTTAGTGATATGCTCCAAAAACCCTCAACTACTTTCTCATACCCACATATGTCCCAAACCAAAAGCCAAACTCGGCCCCACCGAAATCTTCTATCTGCCGCCACCGAGTTCACTTGACATAGCCATTGCCAAAAACCGTAGTCACTTCGGTCTCACCGATAGGGATCTCGGTCTCACCGAGATGGGATTGCAAACCCTCTGTTTCCCTTCGTAATGTTTTGGTCCAACCGAGATGAGCGGTCAGTCCCACCGAGATTGCAATGCAAACTCTTTGTTTCCCCTTCGTAACGTTTCGGTCTAACCGAGATGAGCGAATCGGTCCCACCGAGTTTGCCTGACCAACTCTCTGTTTGTCTATTACCAAAATCGGTCCCACCAAGTTTGTGTAATCGGTCTCACCAAGATTACATTATGCCCTAACCCTAATGGAATCGGTCCCACCGAGTTGACATGTCGGTCCCACCGAAAATCCTAACGTTCACATTTTGAATTAAATCGGTATGACCGAGTTTTATGATTCGGTCCCACCGAGTTTGGTGATTTGTGTGTAACGGTTAGATTTTGTGTGGATGCTATATATACCCCTCCAACCACTCTTCATTTAAGAAGAGAGCCATCAGAATATGCCTACACTTCCAACATACATTTTCTGATAAAGAACCACCTACACTTGTGTTGAGGTCAAGATATTCCATTCCAACCACATAAATCTTGATCTCTAGCCTTCCCCAAGTTGCTTTCCACTCAAATCATCTTTCTACCAAATCCAATCCTATGAGAGAGAGCTGAGTGTTGGGGAGACTATCATTTGAAGCACAAGAGAAAGGAGTTCATCATCAACACACCATCTATTATCTTTTGGAGAGTGGTGTCCCCTAGATTGGTTTGGTTTCACTTGGGAGCCTCCGTCAAGATTGTGGAGTTGAACCAAGGAGTTTGTACGGGCAAGGAGATCGCCTACTTAGTGAAGATCTACCCTAGTGAGGCAAGTCCTTCGTGGGCGATGGCCATGGTGGGATAGACAAGGTTGCTTATTCAAGGACCCTTCATGGGTGGAGCCCTCCGTGGACTCGCGCAACTGTTACCCTTTGTGGGTTGAAGTATCCATCAACGTGGATGTACGATAGCACCACCTATTGGAACCATGCCCAAAATCTTCGTATCTACATCACGTTTGCTCCCTCTAAACTCCTCCCTTTACCTTCATATGCAACTGTTTTACATTCCACTGCTATACTCTTAGAATTGCATGTGTAGGTTGTTCACTTGATTTGTGCTAAGTTGCTAAAATCTGCCCAGACTTAAAATTGGGAAAAGGCTAGATTTTTATTTGGTCAAGTAGTCTAATCACCCCCCCCCCCTCTAGACATACTTTCGATTCTACACATGGTTTATGCTATGTGATGATTTTGGATCATGGAACTACAACCGATTGAAATTGGAATTTCATCAGAAGTTTTATCCTATGCATCTAGTTCATCGTGATTGTAATTATATATATAAGTTTTGGCCTCGCGAAGGAGGAAGCATTGCTCAAGCCTGGGGGAGGCTTAAGTCAATGTTATATTCATGCCCCAATCATGAGCTCTCAAGAGAAATTATTATTCAATTTTTTTATGCTCGGCTTTCTCTCAATAATCGCTCCATGCTCGATACTTCTTGTACTGGATCTTTTATGATGAAGACTATCTGAATTCAGATGGGATTTAGTGGAAATAATTAAATGCAACTCTGAAGATTGGGAACTCGAGGAATGTAAGGAGTTAGGTATAACACCTAAGTTTGATTGTGTTAAATCTTTTATGGATACCGCTGCTTTCCGTGAATTTAGCACTAAATATGGACTTGACTCTGAGATAGTAGCTTATTTTTGTGAATCATTTGCTACTCATGTTGATCTCCCTAAGGATAAGTGGCTTAAGTATCATCCTCCCATTGAAGTAAAAGTAGTTGAACCTATTAAAGTTGAAGAAAAGACTATCACTTATAATGTTGATCCTATTGTTCCTACCGCTTATATTGAGAAACCACCTTTTCTTGCTAGAATAAAGGATCATGTTAAAGCTTCAACTGTGGTTTGTAAGAGTAATACTAGAACACCTACACCCTCTGAGGAAATTAAAGTTGAACCTACTATTGTTGTGATTAAAGATCTCTTGTCCGATAATATTGATGGGCATGTTATTTACTGTTGTGATGAAGCTGCTAGAATTGTTAGACCCGATACTAAAAATAAACATAGACCTATTGTAGGCATGCCTGTTATTTGTGTTAAAATAGGAGATCATTCCTATCATGGCTTATGTGATATGGGTGTTAGTGTGAGTGCAATACCTCATTCTTTATATGAAGAAATTATGCATGATATTGCACCTGCTGAGTTAGAAGGTATTGATGTTACAATTAAGCTTGCAAATAGAGATACTATTTTACCGATTGGGATTGTTAGAGATGTTGAAGTCTTGTGTGGGAAAGTTAAATATCCTACTGATTTTCTTGTTCTTGGTTCCCCACAAGATGACTTTTGTCCCATTATATTTGGTAGACCCTACTTGAATACTTTTAATGCTAAGATAGACTGCAAAAAGGATATTGTTTTTGTTGGTTTAGGGAATATGTCTCATGATTTTAATTTTGCTAAATTTCATAGACAACCCCATGATAAAGAATTGCCTAGTAAAGATGAAATTATTGGTCTTGCTTCTATTGTCGTGCCTCCTAATGATCCTTTAGAACAATATTTGCTAGATCATGAAAATGATATATTTATGAATGAAAGAAGGGAAATAGATGAAGTATTCTTTAAACAGGGACCTATTTTGAAACACAACTTGCCTGTCGAAATTCTAGGGGATCCTCCTCCACCCAAGGGTGATCCCATGTTTGAGCTTAAACCATTGCCTGATACTCTTAAATATGCTTATCTTGATGAAAACAAGATATATCCTGTTATTATTAGTGCTAACCTTTCAGAGCAGGAAGAAGAGAAATTATTGAAAACTCCAAAGAAGCACTGTGCTGCTATTGGATATACTCTTGATGATCTTAAGGGCATTAGTCCCACTCTACGCCAGCACAAAATAAAATTGGAAAAAGATGCTAAACCGGTTGTTGCTCACCTACGACGGTTAAATCCTAAGATGAAAGAAGTGGTAAGAAAAGAAATACTAAAGCTTCTCGAGGCAGGTATAATTTATCCCGTTGCTGATAGTCAGTGGGTAAGTCATGTCCATTGTGTCCCTAAGAAGGGAGGTATTACTGTTGTTCCTAATGATAAGGATGAATTGATCCCACAAAGAATTGTTACAGGTTATAGAATGGTAATTGATTTCCGCAAACTAAATAAAGCTACTAAAAAAGATCATTACCCTTTACCTTTTATTGATCAAATGCTAGAAAGATTATCTAAACATACACATTTTTGCTTTCTAGATGGTTATTCAGGTTTCTCTCAAGTACCTGTATCAAAAGAGGATCAAGAAAAGACCACTTTCACTTGCCCTTTTGGTACTTTGCTTATAGACGCATGCCTTTTGGTTTATGTAATGTACCTGTATCAAAAGATGTATGACTGCTATATTCTCTAACTTTTGTGAAAAGTTGAGGTTTTCATGGATGACTTCTCCGTATATGGAACTTCTTTTGATGATTGCTTAAGCAACCTTGATCGAGTTTTGTAGAGATGTGAAGAAACTAATCTTGTCTTGAATTGGGAGAAGTGCCACTTTATGGTTAATGAAGGTATTGTCTTGGGGCATAAAATTTCTGAAAGAGGTATTGAAGTTGATAAACCTAAGTTGATGCTATTGAAAAGATGACGTGTCCAAAGGACATTAAAGGTATAAGAAGTTTCCTTGGTCATGCCGGTTTTTATAAGTGGTTCATTAAAGACTTCTCAAAAATTTCTAGGCCTCTGAATAATCTCTTACAAAAAGATGTTCCTTTTGTCTTTGATGAGGATTGTGTAGAAGCATTTGAAATAATTAAGAAAGCCTTGATTTTTGCACCTATTGTTCAGCCTCCTGATTGGAATTTACCATTTGAAATTATGTGTGATGCTAGTGATTATGTTGTAGGTGCTGTTCTAGGACAAAGAGTTGATAAGATATTGAATGTTATCCAATATGCTAGTAAAACTCTAGACAGTGCCTAGAGAAATTATGCTACTATTGAAAAAGAATTTTTAGCAGTTGTATTTGCTTGTGATAAGTTCAGACCCTATATTGTTGATTCTAAAGTAACTGTTCACACTGATCATGCTGCTATTAAATATCTTATGGAAAAGAAAGATGCTAAACTTAGACTTATTAGATGGGTTCTCCTACTACAAGAATTTGATTTGCATATTATTGATAGAAAGGGAGCTGAGAACCCCATTGCAGACAACTTGTCTATGTTAGAGAATGTTCTTGATGACCCACTACCTATAGATGATAGCTTTCCTGATGAAAAATTACCTGTCATAAATGCTTCTCGTACTGCTCCATGGTATGCTGATTATGCTAATTACATTGTTGCTAAATTTATACCACCTAGTTTCACATACCAGCAAAAGAAAAAGTGTTTCTATGATTTAAGACATTACTTCTGGGATGACCCACACCTTTATAAAGGAGTAGATGGTGTTATTAGACGTTGTGTACCTAAGCATGAACAGGAACAGATCCTACGCAAGTGTCACTCCGAGGCTTATGGAGGACACCATGCTGGAGATAGAACTGCACATAAGGTATTGCAATCCGGTTTTTATTGGCCTACTCTCTTCAAGGATACCCGTAAGTTTGTCTTGTCTTGTGATGAATGTCAAAGAATTGGTAATATTAGTAGAGGTCAAGAAATGCCTATGAATTATTCACTTGTTATTGAACCATTTGATGTTTGGGGCTTTGATTATATGGGACCGTTTACTTCCTCTAATGGGTATACACATATTTTAGTTGTTGTTGATTACGTTACTAAGTGGGTAGAAGCTATTCCTACTAGTAGTGTTGATCATAACACCTCTATTAAGATGCTTAAATAAGTTATTTTTCCAAGGTTTGGAGTCCCTAGATATTTAATGACTGATGGTGGTTCACATTTTATTCATGGTGCTTTTCGTAAAATGCTTGCTAAGTATGATGTTAATCATAGAATTGCATCTCCATATCACCCACAGTCTAGTGGTCAAGTAGAACTGAGTAATAGAGAGCTTCAATTAATTTTGCAAAAGACTGTTAATAGATCTAGAAAGAATTGGTCAAAGAAACTTAATGATGCATTATGGGCCTATAGAACTCCATATAAAAATCCTATGGGTATGTCTCCATATAAAATGGTTTATGGAAAAGCATGTCACTTACCTCTCGAACTTGAACACAAGGCATATTTGGCCATTAAAGAGCTCAACTATGACTTCAAACTTCCCGGTGAGAAGAGACTATTTGACATTAGCTCACTTGATGAGTGGAGAACCCAGGCCTATGAGAATGCCAAACTGTTTAAAGAAAAAGTTAAAAGATGGCATGACAAAAGGATACAAAAATGTGAGTTTAATGTAGGTGATTATGTATTGTTATACGACTCTCGTTTAAGTTTTTTTTGCAGGAAAAATCCTCTCTAAATGGGAAGGTCCTTACGTTATCGAGGAGGTCTATCGTTCCGGTGCCATAAAAATCAACAACTTCGAAGGCACAAATCCGAGGGTGGTGAACGGTCAAAGAATCAAAAATTATATCTCAAGCAATCCTATAAATGTTGAAACTAATATTATTGAAATCGTAACCCCGGAGGAGTATATAAGGGACACCTTCCAGAACGTTTCAGTCTCCGAAAAGGAAGAGGTATGTGGTACGGTAAGTAAACCGACTCCAAAAAAGTTCTAATAGCAATTTTTCTCTGTTTTGGAATATTTAAGAAAATAGGAAAATTAGAAGCAGTCCGGAAAGGACACGAGGTGTCCATGAGGGTGGAGGGTGCACCCCCTGCCTCGTGGGCACCTCGTGTGCCCTCCGGACTCCATTTTCTTGCATGATACTTCTTTTGGTCGGTAAAAAATCATTATATAATCTCCCGAAGGTTTTGACCACCGTACCACGCAAATATCCTCTGTTTTTGTTTCGAGTTGTTTCTGCAGCAGATCTAGAGCAAGAAGTCATCTCAAGACTCTGACGGAGAGAGCTATGTCTCACATCTCATTGCTGACCCAAAGACCTATGGAGACCTATCCCCTTGTGGTCGAACTACGGATGATGAGGAGGATTCTCACTTGAGGAGGATCAATGATTCAAGCTTAGAGGAGGAGGATGTCCCTCTACCTCAACCTGGGGATATGCACGTGAAGTTCAAGAAGTCTAGCCTCCCTAAGAGGGCTAAACTATCTAACAACCGATCTATTCCTTCTCGTTTTCGACAGAAAAGCAAAGGAGATTTATGTGACAAGATCTTGAAGCTAGAATCGGAGGTCGATGATTTAAAGGAGGAGATCGCTCTTCTCAATTACAATATGAAAAAGCTGAAGGCACAATTTTCATCATCATCATCACCATCTCCTTCACCTCCGAAGAATTGAGTATCGGGTATGGGCACTCCCCTTGGAAACTGCCAAGCTTGGGGGAGTGCCCCGGTATCGTATCACCATCACACTTTTATCTCTACCATTTTTCTTAGTTCGATCCTTTTGGTAATATCTTGATCTAGTAGAATAAAGTTTTAGTATGATCTAGTTTGGAGTTTTGCTTTATGATCCTTCTATGTAATCGAGTCCGTGAGCTATATATAATAAAGATTAGTTGTGAGTCAAGGGCTTGGTTATCTGATCTTGAGAGAAAAAGAAAGAATGAAAAATAAAGAGATCATATTGATATTATGGAGAGTAATGACTTCACATATAAAGAGTATGATGAATAAAAGTTGTTGAGAGTTGACAAACATAGTTTTGGTCATCGTTGCAATTAATAGGAAGTAATAAAGAAAGAGAGGTCTTCACATATAAATATACTATCTTGGACATCTTTTATGATTGTGAGCACTCATTAAAATATGACATGCTAAAAAGTTGATGTTGGACAAGGAAGACAACGTAATGGGTTATGTTTTCTTACATCCAAAATAAACTATATTGTCATGGATCATCCAACATGTTGAGCTTGCCTTTCTCTCTCATGCTAGCCAAATTCTTTGCACCAAGTAGAGATACTACTTGTGCTTCCAAACATCCCTTAAACCAGTTTTTGCCATGAGAGCCCACCATACCTACCTTGAGTAAGATCCTTCAAGTAAGTTGTCATCGATGCAAGCAATAAAACTTGCTCTCTAAATATGTATGATCTATTAGTGTGAAGAAAATAAGCTTTATACGAACTTGTGATATGGAAGAAATAAAAGCGACAAACTGCATAATAAAGGTCCATATCACAAGTGGCAATATAAAGTGATGTTCTTTTGCATTCAGATTTCGTGCATCCAACCATAAAAACATATGACAACCTCTGCTTCCCTCTACGAAGGTCCTATCTTTTATTTTTGTCTTATACTCTATACAAGAGTCATGGTGATCTTCACCTTTCCTTTTCACATTTTATCCTTTGGCAAGCACTGTGTGTTGGAAAGATCCTGATATATATATAGCTAATTGGATGTGGGTTTTCATAAACTATTATTGTTGACATTACCCTTGAGGTAAAAGGTGGGGAGGCAAAACTATAAGCCCATATCTTTCTCTGTGTCCGATTAAAGCTTCATACTCATAAGTATTGTGTGAGTGTTAGCAATTGTGAAAGACTAAATGATAGTTGTGAAGGAAATATGCCCTAGAGGCAATAATAAAGTTGTTATTTATTTCCTAATATCATGATAAATGTTTATTATCCATGCTAGAGTCGTATTAACCGGAAACATAATACATGTGTGAATACATAGACAAACATAGTGTCACTAGTATGCCTCTACTTGACTAGCTCGTTGATCAAAGATGGTTGAGTTTCCTAGCCATAGACATGAGTTGTCACTTGATTAACGGGATCACATCATTAGGAGAATGATGTGAGACATGACCCATTCCGTTAGCTTAGCACTTGATCATTTAGTGTACTGCTATTCCTTTCTTCATGACTTATACATGTTTCTATGACTATGAGATTATGCAACTCCCGATTACCGGAAGAACACTTTGTGTGCTACCAAATGTCACAACGTAACTGGGTGATTATAAAGGTGCTCTACAGGTGTCTCCGATGGTGTTCATTGAGTTGGCATAGATCGAGAATAGGATTTGTCACTCCGATTGTCGGAGATGTATCTCTAGGCCCTCTTGGTAATGCACATCACTATAAGCCTTGCAAGCAATGTGACTAATGGGTTAGTTATGGGATGATGCATTACAGAACGAGTAAAGAGACTTGCCGGTAACGAGATTGAACTAGGTATTGAGATACCGACTCCGGCAAGTAACATAGCGATGACAAAGGGAACAACGTATGTTGTTATGCGGTTTGACCGATAAAGATCTTCGTAGAATATGTAGGAACCAATATGATCATCCAGGTTCCACTATTTGTTATTGACCGGAGACGTGTCTCGGTCATGTCTACATAGTTCTCGAACCCGTAGGATTCACACGCTTAAAGTTCTGTCACGATCGGCATTATGAGTTTTTGTGTTTTGATGTACCGAAGGTAGTTCGGAGTCCCGGATATGATCACGGACATGATGAGGAATGGTCGAGACATAAAGATCGATATATTGGACGACTATGTTCGGACACCGGAAGTGTTTCCGGAGGTTTCAGACATATATCGGAGTACGGGGGGGTTACCGGAACCCCCCGGGGAGTATATTGGGCCTAATGGGCCCTAGTGGGAGAAGAGGAGGGCGGCCAGGACAGCTGCGCGCCGTCTCCCCCTCTAGTCCGAATTGGACAAGGAGGGGGGTGGCGCCCCCCTTTCCTTCTCTCCTTCTCTCCCTTCCTTCTCCTCTCCTACTCCTACTTGGAAAGGGTGAGTCCTACTCCTGGTGGGAGTAGGACTCCTCATGGGGTGCGCCATAGGAGGCCGGCCCCCTCCCCCTCCTCCACTCCTTTATATACAGGGAGGGGGGCACCCCTTGGAGAGACAAAAATTAATCATTGATCTCTTAGCCGTGTGCGATGCCCCCCCTCCACCATAATCCACCTCGGTCATATCGTAGCGGTGCTTAGGCGAAGCCCTGCGTCAGTAGCTTCATCAACACCGTCACCACACTGTCATGCTGACGAAGCTCTTACCGGAAGCTCTACTAGATCGTGAGTTTGCGGGGCATCACCGAGCTGAACGTGTGCTGAACGCGGAGGTGTCGTACGTTCGGTACTGAGGATCGGTCGATCGTGAATAAGCACGACTACATCAATCGCGTTGTCATAATGCTTTTGCTTACGGTCTACGAGGGTACGTAGACAACACTCTCCCCTCTTGTTGCTATGCATCACCATGATCTTGCATGTGCATAGGAAATTTGCTAAAATTACTACGTTCCCCAACAGTGGCATCCAAGCTAGGTTTATGCGTAGATGTTATATGCACGAGTAGAACACAAGTGAGTTGTGGGCGATACAAGTCATACTGCTTACCAGCATGTCATACTTTGGTTCGACGGTATTGTTGGATGAAGCGGCCCGGACCGACATTACGCGTATGCTTATGCGAGACTGGTTCTACTGACGTTCTTTCCACACAGGTGGCTGGCGGGTGTCAGTTTCTCCAACTTTAGTTGAACCGAGTGTGACTACGCCCGGTCCTTGTTGAAGGTTAAAACATCACTAACTTGACGAACTATCGTTGTGGTTTTGATGCGTAGGTAAGAACGGTTCTTGCTCAGCCTGTAGCAGCCACGTAAAACTTGCAACAACAAAGTAGAGGACGTCTAACTTGTTTTTGCAGGGCATGTTGTGATGTGATATGGTCAAGGCATGATGATATATTTTATTGTATGAGATGATCATGTTTTGTAACGGAGTTATCGGCAACTGGCAGGAGCCATATGGTTGTCGCTTTATTGTATGAAATGCAATTGCCATGTAATTGCTTTACTTTATCACTAAGCGGTAGCGATAGTCGTAGAAGCAATAGTTGGCGAGACAACAAAGATGCTACGATGGAGATCAAGGTGTCGCGCCGGTGACGATGGTGATCATGACGGTGCTTTGGAGATGGAGATCGAAGGCACAAGATGATGATGGCCATATCATATCACTTATATTGATTGCATGTGATGTTTATCCTTTATGCATCTTATTCTGCTTTGATTGACGGTAGCATTCTAAGATGATCTCTCACAAAAATTTCAAGGTACAAGTGTTCTCCCAGAGTATGCACCATTGCAAAAGTTCGTCGTGCCGAGACACCACATGATGATCGGGTGTGATAAGCTCAACATTCTTATACAACGGGTGCAAGCCAGTTTTGCACACGCATAATACTCGGGTTAAACTTGACGAGCCTAGCATATACAGATATGGCCTCGGAACACTGAGACCGAAAGGTCGAGCATGAATCATATAGTAGATATGATCAACATAGTGATGTTCACCATTGAAAACTACTCCATTTCACGTGATGATCGGTTATGGTTTAGTTGATTTGGATCACGTGATCACTTAGATGATTAGAGGGATATCTATCTAAGTGGGAGTTCTTAAGTAATATGATTAATTGAACTTAAATTTATCATGAACTTAGTACCTGATAGTATTTTGCTTGTCTATGTTGTTGTAGATAGATGGCCCGTGATGTTGTTCCGTTGAATTTTAATGCGTTCCTTGAGAAAGCAAAGTTGAAAGATGATGGTAGCAATTACACGGACTGGGTCCGTAACTTGAGGATTATTCTCATTGCTGCATAGAAGAATTACATCTTGGAAGCACTGCTGGGTGCCAGGCCTGCTGCTGATGCAACTGACGACATTAAGAACGTCTGGCAGAGCAAAGCTGATGACTGCTCGATAGTTCAGTGTGCCATGCTTTACGGCTTAGAACCGGGACTTCAACGACGTTTTGAATGTCATGGAGCATATGAGATGTTCCAGGAGTTGAAGTTAATATTTCAAGCAAATGCCCGGATTGAGAGATATGAAGTCTCCAATAAGTTCTACAGCTGCAAGATGGAGGAGAATAGTTCTGTCAGTGAACATATACTCAGAATGTCTGGGTACTGCCATCACTTGATTCAACTGGGAGTTAACTTCCGGATGATAGTGTCATTGACAGAATTCTTCGATCACTGCCACCAAGCTACAAGAGCTTCATATTGAACTATAATATGCAACGGATGGATAAGACAATTCCCGAGCTCTTCGCAATGCTAAAGGCTGCGGAGGTAGAAATCAAGAAGGAGCATCAAGTGTTGATGGTCAACAAGACCACCAGTTTCAAGAAAAAGGGTAAAGGGAAGAAGAAGGGGAACTTCAATAAGAACGGAAAACAAGTTGCCACTCAGGAGAAGAAACCCAAGTCTGGACCTAAGCCTGAGACTGAGTGCTTCTACTGCAAACAGACTGGTCACTGGAAGCGGAACTGCCCCAAGTATTTGGCGGATAAGAAGGATGGCAAGGTGAACAAAGGTATATGTGATATACATGTTATTGATGTGTACCTTACTAGAGCTCGCAGTAGCACCTCGGTATTTTATACTGGTTCTGTTGCTAATACTTGCAACTCGAAACAGGGACTACGGATTGAGCAAAGATTAGCTAAGGACGAGGTGACGATGCATGTGGGAAATGGTTCCAAAGTCGATATGATCGTCGTCGGCACGCTATCTCTACATCTACCTTCGGGATTAATTTTAGACCTAAGTAATTGTTATTTGGTACCAGCGTTAAGCATGAACATTATAACTGGATCTTGTTTGATGCGAGACAGTTATTCATTTAAATCTGAGAATAATGGTTGTTCTATTTATATGAGTAATATCTTTTATGGTCATGCACCCTTGAAGACTGGTTTATTTGTGTTGAATCTTGATAGTAGTAATACACATATTCATAATGTTGAAGCCAAAAGATGCAGAGTTGATAATGGTAGTGCAACTTATTTGTGGCACTGCCGTTTAGGTCATATTGGTGTAAAGCGCATGAAGAAACTCCATATTGATGGACTTCTGGAATCACTTGATTATGAATCACTTGGTACTTGCGAGCCATGCCTCATGGGCGAGATGACTAAAACGCCGTTCTCCGGAACAATGGAGCGAGCAACCGATTTATTGGAAATCATACATACTGATGTATGTGGTCCAATGAATATTGAGGCTCGCGGCGGGTATCATTATTTTCTCACCTTCACAGATGATTTGAGCAGATATGGGTATATCTACTTAATGAAACATAAGTCTGAAACATTTGAAAAGTTGAAAGAATTTCAGAGTGAAGTGGAAAATCATCGTAACAAGAAAATAAAGTTTCTACAATCTGATCGTGGAGGAGAATATTTGAGTTACGAGTTTGGTCTACATTTGAAACAATGCAGAATAGTTTCGCAACTCACGCCACCCAAAACACCATAGCGTAATGGTGTGTCCAAATGTCGTAATCGTACATTACTAGATATGGTGTGATCTATGATGTCTCTTACTGATTTACCGCTATCATTTTGGGGTTATGCTTTAGAGATGGCTGCATTCACGTTAAATAGGGCACCATCGAAATCCGTTGAGATGACGCCTTATGAACTTTGGTTTGGCAAGAAACCAAAGTTGTCATTTCTTAAAGTTTGGGGCTGCGATGCTTATGTGAAAAAGCTTCAACCTGATAAGCTCGAACCAAAATCGGAGAAATGTGTCTTCATAGGATACCCAAGAGAAACTATTGGGTACACCTTCTATCACAGATCCGAAGGCAAGACATTTGTTGCTAAGAATGGATCCTTTTCTAGAGAAGGAGTTTCTCTCGAAAGAAGTGAGTAGAAGGAAAGTAGAACTTGATGAGGTAACTGTACCTTCTCCCTTATTGGAAAGTAGTTCATCACAGAAACCGGTTCCTGTGACACCTACACCAATTAGTGAGGAAGCTAATGATGATGATCATGAAACTTCAGATCAAGTTACTACCAAACCTCGTAGGTCAACCAGAGTAAGATCCGCACTAGAGTGGTATGGTAATCCTGTTCTGGAAGTCATGTTACTTTACCATGATGAACCTACGAACTATGAAGAAGTGATGGTGAGCCCAGATTCCGCGAAATGGCTTGAGGCCATGAAATCTGAGATGGGATCCATGTATGAGAACAAAGTATGGACTTTGGTTGACTTGCCTGATGATCGGCAAGCCATCAAGAATAAATGGATCTTCAATAAGAAGACTGACGCTGACGGTAATGTTACTGTCTACAAAGCTCGACTTGTTGCGAAAGGTTTTGACAAGTTCAAGGGGTTGACTACGATGAGACTTTCTCACCCATAGCGATGCTTAAGTCTGTCCGAATCATGTTAGCAATTGCCGCATTTTATGATTATGAAATTTGGCAAATGGATGTAAAAACTGCATTCCTGAATGGATTTCTGGAAGAAGAGTTGTATATGATGCAACCAGAAGGTTTTGTCGATCCAAAGGGTGCTAAAAAAGTGTGCAAGCTCCAGCGATCCATTTATGGACTAGTGCAAGCTTCTCGGAGTTGGAATAAACGTTTTGATAGTGTGATCAAAGCATATGGTTTTATACAGACTTTTGGAGAAGCCAGTATTTACAAGAAAGTGAGTGGGAGCTCTGTAGCATTTCTAATATTATATGTGGATGACATATTGTTGATTCGAAATGATATAGAATTTCTGGATAGCATAAAAGGATACTTGAATAAGAGTTTTTTAATGAAAGACCTCGGGGAAGCTGATTATATATTGGGCATCAAGATCTATAGAGATAGATCAAGACGCTTAATTGGACTTTCACAAAGCACATACCTTGATAAAGTTTTGAAGAAGTTCAAAATGGATTAAGCAAAGAAAGGGTTCTTACCTGTGTTACAAGGTGTGAAGTTGAGTAAGACTCAGTGCCCGACCACTGCAGAAGATAGAGAGAAAATGAAAAGTGTTCCCTATGCTTCAGCCATAGGCTCTATCATGTATGCAATGATGTGTACCAGACCTAATGTGTGCCTTCCTATTAGTTTAGCAGGGAGGTAACAAAGTAATCCAGGAGTGGATCACTGGACAGCGGTCAAGAACATCCTGAAATACCTGAAAAGGACTAAGGATATGTTTTTCGTTTATGGAGGTGACAAAGAGCTCGTCGTAAATGGTTATGTCGATGCAAGCTTTGACACTAATCCGGACGATTCTAAATCGCAAACCGGATACATGTTTATATTGAACGGTGGAGCTGTTAGTTGGAGCAGTTCTAAACAAAGCATCGTGGCGGGATCTACGTGTGAAGCGGAGTGCATAGCTGTTTCGGAAGCAGCAAATGAAGGAGTCTGAATGAAGGAGTTCATATCCGATCTAGGTGGCATACCTAGTGCATCGGGTCCAATGAAATTTTTTTGTGACAATATTGGTGCAATTGCCTTGGCAAAGGAATCCAGATTTCACAAGAGAACAAATCACATCAAGAGATGCTTCAATTCCATCCGGGATCAAGTCCAGGTGGGAGACATAGACATTTGCAGGATACATACGGATCTGAATGTTGCAGACTCGTTGACTAAGCCTCTTCCACGAGCAAAACATGATCAGCACCAAGACTCCATGGGTCCTATAATCATTACCGTGTAATCTAGATTATTGACTCTAGTGCAAGTGGGAGATTGAAGGAAATATGCCCTAGAGGCAATAATCAAGTTATTATTTATTTCCTCATATCATGATAAATGTTTATTATTCATGCTAGAATTGTATTAACCAGAAACATAATACATGTATGAATACATAGACAAACATAGTGTCACTAGTATGCCTCTACTTGACTAGCTCGTTGATCAAAGATGGTTGAGTTTCCTAGCCATAGACATGAGTTGTCATTTGATTAACAGGATCACATCATTAGGAGAATGATGTGATTGACATGACCCATTCCGTTAGCTTAGCACTTGATCGTTTAGTTTACTGTTATTGCTTTCTTCATGACTTATACATGTTCCTATGACTATGAGATTATGCAACTCCCGATTACCGGAAGAACACTTTGTGTGCTACCAAACGTCACAACATAACTGGGTAATTATACAGGTGATCTATAGGTGTCTCCGATGGTGTTCGTTGAGTTGGCATAGATCGAGAATAGGATTTGTCACTCCGATTGTCGGAGAGGTATCTCTGGGCCCTCTCGGTAATGCACATCACTATAAGCCTTGCAAGCAATGTGACTAATGAGTTAGTTACGGGATGATGCATTACGGAACGAGTAAAGAGACTTGCCGGTAACAAGATTGAACTAGGTATTGTGATACCGACGATCGAATCTCGGGCAAGTAACATACCGATGACAAAGGGAACACCGTATGTTGTTATGCGGTTTGACTGATAAAGATCTTCGTAGAATATGTAGGAACCAATATGAGCATCCAAGTTCCACTATTGGTTATTGACCGGAGACGTGTCTCGGTCATGTCTACATAGTTCTCAAACCCGTAGGGGCCACACGCTTAAAGTTCTGTCACGATCAGTATTATGAGTTTTTGTGTTTTGATGTTCCAAAGGTAGTTCGGAGTCCCGGATATGATCACGGACATGACGAGGAGTCTCGAAATGGTTGAGATGTAAAGATCGATATATTGGACGACTATGTTCGGACACCGGAAGTGTTTCGGGAGGTTTCAGACATATACCGGAGTATCGGGGGGTTACGGAACCCCCCGGGGAGTATATTGGGCCTAGTGGGCCCTAGTGGGAGAAGAGGAGGGGCGGCCAGGACAGCCGCGCGCCGCCTCCTCCTCTAGTCCGAATTGTACAAGGAGGGGGGGCAGCGCCCCCCTTTCCTTCTCTCCTTCTCTCCCTTCCTTCTCCTCTCCTACTCCTACTTGGAAAGGGTGAGTCCTACTCCCGGTGGGAGTAGGACTCCTCATGGGGCGCGCCATAGGAGGCCGGCCCCCTCCCCCTCCTCCACTCCTTTATATACGGGGAGGGGGGCACCCCTTGGAGAGACAACAATTGATCATTGATCTCTTAGCCATGTGCGGTGCCCCCCTCCACCATAATCCACCTCGGTCATATCGTAGCGGTGCTTAGGCGAAGCCCTGCATCGGTAGCTTCATCAACATCGTCACCACACCGTCGTGCTGACGAAGCTCTTCCGGGAAGCTCTACTGGATCGTGAGTTCGCGGGACGTCACCGAGCTGAACGTGTGTTGAACGCGGAGGTGTCGTACGTTCGGTACTGAGGATCGATCGATGGTGAAGACGTACAACTACATCAATCGCGTTGTCATAATGCTTCTACTTACGGTCTACGAGGGTACATAGACGACACTCTCCCCTCTAGTTGCTATGCATCATCATGATCTTGCGTGTGCGTAAGGATTTTTTTTGAAATTACTATGTTCCCCAACAAGTTGAGTATGTGGACTTGTTGAAAAGCTCTTATATTGACTCTTTCCGATGTTATGATAAATTGCAATTGCTTCAATGACTGAGATTATAGTTTGTTAGTTTTCAATGAAGTTTCTGATTCATACTTAAAATTGTGAATGAATTGTTACTTTAGCATAAGATATCATATGACAATATATATATGTTGTTGTTCTAAGAATGATCATGATGCCCTCATGTCCGTATTTTATTTTATCGACACCTCTATCTCTAAACATGTGAACATATTTTTCGATATCGGCTTTCGCTTGAGAACAAGCGAGGTCTAAGCTTGGGGGAGTTGATACGTCCATTTTGCATCATGCTTTTATATCGATATTTATTGCATTATGGGTTGTTATTACACATTATGTCACAATACTTATGCCTATTCTCTCTTATTTTACAAGGTTTGCATGAAGAGGGAGAATGCCGCCAGCTGGAATTCTGGGCTAGAAAAGGAGCAAATATTTGAGACCTATTTTAAACAACTCCAAAAGTTCTGAAACTCCACGGAAGTCAGTTTTGGAATATATATATAAAATATTGGGCGAAGAAAGCACCAGAGGGGGGCCACCCACCATCCACGAGGGTGGGGCGCGCCCCTGTCTCGTGGGCCCCCTGGCAGGCCTACGGTGCCCATCTTTGGCTATATGAAGTATTTCGCTCTGGAAAAAATCATAAGCAATCTTTCGGGACGAAACACCGCCGCCACGAGGCGGAACCTTGGCGAAACCAATCTAGGGCTCCGGTGGAGCTGTTCTGCCGGGGAAACATCCCTCCGGGAGGGGGAAATCATCACCATCGATCCTCTCATCGGGAGGGGGTCAATCTCCATCAACATCTTCACTAGCACCATCTCCTCTCAAACCCTAGTTCATCTCTTGTATCCAATCTTTGTCCCAATACCTCAGATTGGTACCTGTGGGTTGCTAGTAGTGTTGAGTACTCCTTGTAGTTGATGCTAGTTGGTTTACTTGGTGGAAGATCATATGTTCAGATCCTTTATGCATATTAATACCCCTCTGATTATGAACATGAATATGATTTTTGAGTATTTACGTTTGTTCCTGAGGACATGGGAGAAGTCTTGCTATAAGTAGTCATGTGAATTTGGTATTCGTTCAATATTTTGATGAGATGTATGTTCTCTCTCCTCTAGTGGTGTCATGTGAACGTCGACTACATGACACTTCACCATTATTTGGACCTAGGGGAAGGCGTTGGGAAGTAATAAGTAGATGATGGGTTGCTAGAGTGACAGAAGCTTAAACCCTAGTTTATGTGTTGCTTCATAAGGGGCTGATTTGGATCCATGTGTTTCATGCTATGGTTAGGTTTACCTTAGTACTTCTTTTGTAGTTGTGGATGCTTGCAAGAGGGGTTAATCATAAGGGGGATGCTTGTCCAAGTAAGGGCGGTACCCAAGCACCGGTCCACCCATGTATCAAATTATCAAAGTACCGAACGCGAATCATATGAGCGTGATGAAAACTAGCTTGACGATAATTCCCATGTGTCCTCGGGAGTGTTTTCCTTTATATAAGAGTTTTTCCAGGCTTGTCCTTTGCTACGAAAAGGATTGGGCCATCTTGCTGCACCTTATTTACTTTTATTACTTGTTACCCGTTACAAATTACCTTATCACAAAACTATCTGTTACCGATAATGTCAGTGCGTGCAGAGAATACCTTACTGAAAACCGCTTATCATTTCCTTCTGCTCCTCGTTGGGTTCGACACTCTTACTTATCGAAAGGACTACGATAGATCCCCTATACTTGTGGTTCATCAGTACCCAACAGTCTCCTTTGGGTATCCTATGAATACACATTTCTCCGATTTGGGTTCGAGCTTATCTGGTTGAAGCTTTTCCACATAAGCATCTGCTACCTCTTGAGCATGCGTTGTTTTTCCCTTGAAGAGGAAAGGGTGATGTAGCAAAGTAGCGTAAGTATTTCCCTCAGTTTTTGAGAACCAAGGTATCAATCCAGTAGGAGGTAACACACAAGTCACCTAGTACCTGCACAAACAAACAAGAACCTCGCAACCAACGCGATAAAGGGGTTGCCAATCCCTTCACGGTCACTTACAAAAGTGAGATCTGATAAAGATAATAAGATAAATATTTTTGGTATTTTTATGATATAGATTGGAAAATAAAGATTGCAAAATAAACGGTAATAGAAATAGCAAATTGATATGGAAATAATATGATGGAAGATAGACACGGGGGCCATAGGTTTCACTAGTTGCTTCTCTCAAGATAGCAAATTCTACGATGGGTGAACAAATTACTGTCGAGCAATTGATAGAAAAGCGAATACTTATGAGAATATCTAGGCATGATCATGTATATAGGCATCATGTCCGCGACAAGTAGATCGAAACGATTCTGCATCTACTACTATTACTCCACACATCGACCGCTATCCAGCATGCATCTAGAGTATTAAGTTCATAAGAATAGAGTAACGCATTAGGCAAGATGACATGATGTAGAGGGATAAACTCAAGCAATATGATATAAACCCCATCTTTTTATCCTCGATGGCAACAATAGAATACGTGCCTTGTTGCCCCTACTGTCACTGGGAAAGGACACCACAAGATTGAACCCAAAGCTAGGCACTTCTCCCATTGCAAGAACGATCAATCTAGTAGGCCAAACCAAACTGATAATTCCAAGAGACTTGCAAAGATATTTAAATCATGCATAAAAGATTCCAGAGAATAATCAAATATTGTTCATAGATAATCTTGATCATAAACCCACAATTCATTGGATCTCGACAAACATACCGCAAAAAGAATTACATCGAATAGATCTCCAAGAGAATCGAGGAGAACTTTGTATTGAGATCCAAAGATAGAGAAGAAGCCATCTGGCTAATAACTATGGACCCGAAGGTCTGTGGCAAACTACTCACACATCATCGGAGAGGATATGGTGTTGATGTAGAAGCCCTCCGTGATCGATTCCCCCTCCGGCAGAGTGCCGGAAAAGGCCCCAAGATGGGATCTCACGGGTACAGAAGGTTGCGGTGGTGGAAATAGGGTTTCGTGGTGCTCCTGGATGTTTTTGGGGTATATGGGTATATATAGGAGGAAGAAGTACGTCGGGGGAGCTGTGAGGGGCCCACGAGGGTGGGGGCGCGCCTCCCTGCCTCGTGGCCTCCTCGCTTCTTTCTTGACGTCCACTCCAAGTCTCCTGGATCACGTTTGTCCCAAAAATAACTCTCCCGAAGGTTTCATTCCATTTGGATTCCGTTTGATATTCCTTTTCTGCGAAACACTGAAATAGGCAAAAAAACAGCAATTTGCACTGGGCCTTTGGTTAGTAGGTTAGTCCCCAAAATAATATAAAAAAGTAAATTAAAGCCCATTAAACATCCAAAACAGATAATATAATAGCATGGAACAATCAAAAATTATAGATACGTTGGAGACGTATCAAGCATCCCCAAGCTCAATTCCTGCTCGTCCTCAAGTATGTAAATGATAAAAGCAGAATTTTTGATGTGGAATGCTCATCCTCAATGTAATTTTCTTTATTGTGGCATGAATGTTCAGATCGAAAATATTCAAGACAAAAGTTTAATATTGACATAAAAATAATAATACTTCAAGCATACTAACAAAGCAATCATGTCTTCTCAAAATAACATGGCAAAGAAAGTTATCCCTACAAAATCATATAGTCTGGCTATGCTCTATCTTCACCACACAAAGTATTTAAATCATGCACAACCCCGATGACAAGCCAAGCAATTGTTTCATACTTTTGGTGTTCTCAAACTTTTTCAATCTTCACGCAATATATGAGCGTGAGCCATGGACATAACACTAAAGGTGGAATAGAATGGTGGTTGTGGAGAAGACAAAAGGAGAAGATAGTATCACATCAACTAGGCGTATCAACGGGCTATGGAGATGTCCATCAATAGATATAAATGTGAGTGAGTAGGGATTGCCATGCAACGGATGCACTAGAGCTATAAGGGTATGAAAGCTCAAAAAGAAACTAAGTGGACATGCATCCAACTTGCTTGCTCACGAAGACCTAGGGCTTTTTGAGGAAGCCCATCATTGGAATATACAAGCTAAGTTCTATAATGTAAAATTCCCACTAGTATATGAAAGTGACAACATAGGAGACTCTCTATCATGAAGCTCATGGTGCTATTTTGAAGCACAAGTGTGGTAAAAGGATAGTAGCATTGTCCCTTCTTTCTTTTTCTCTCATTTTTTATTTGGGCCTTCTCTTTTTTTATGGCCTCTTTTTTTTTCTTTTTTTTATTTTTTTATTTTTTGTCCGGAGTCTCATCCCGACTTGTGAGGGAATTATAGTCTCCATCATCCTTTCCTCACTTGGGACAATGCTCTAATAATGATGATCATCACACTTTTATTTACTTACAACTCAAAAATTACAACTCGATACTAGAACAAAATATGACTCTATGTGAATGCCCCCGGTGGTGTACCGGGATGTGCAATGAATCAAGAGTGACATGTATATAAGAATTATGAACGGTGGCTTTGCCACAAATACGATGTCAACTACATGATCATGCAAAGCAATATGACAATGATGAAGCGTGTCATAATAAACGGAACAGTGGTAAGTTGCATGGCAATATATCTAGGAATGGCTATGGAAATGCCATAATAGGTAGGTATGGTGGCTGTTTTGAGGAAGGTATAAGGTGGGTTTATGGTACCGGCGAAAGTTGCATGGTACTAGAGAGGCTAGCAATGGTGGAAGGGTGAGAGTGCGTATAATCCATGGACTCAACATTAGTCATAAAGAACTCACATACTTATTGTAAAAATCTATTAGTTATCGAAACAAAGTACTACGTGCATGCTCCTAGGGGGATAGATTGGTAGGAAAAGACCATCGCTCATCCCCGACCGCCACTCATAAGGAAGACAATCAATAAATAAATCATGCTCCGACTTCATCACATAACGGTTCACCATACATCCATGCTACGGGAATCACAAACTTCAACACAAGCATTTCTCAAATTCACAACTACTCAACTAGCACGACTCTAATATCACCATCTCCATATCTCAAAACAATTATCAAGTATCAAAATTCTCATAGTATTCAACACACTCATAAGAAAAAAAAATATTAATCTTGAATTCCTAACATAATTAAAGCAAATTACCACGCTGTTTTGTAGGACTCTCAGAATAATCTAAGTGAAGAATGAGAGAACAATAGTTTCTATAAAACAAATCCACCACCGTGCCCTAGAATATATAAGTGAAGCACTAGAGCAAAAACTATATAACTCAAAAGATATAAGTGAAGCACATAGAGTATTCTAACAATTTCCAAATCATGTGTGTCTCTCTCAAAAGGTGTGTACAGCAAGTATGATTGTGGAAAACTAAAAAATTTTAACACAAGTATTTCTCAAATTCACAACTACTCAACTAGCATGACTCTAATATCACCATCTTTATATCTCAAAACAATCATCAAGTATCAAACTTCTCATAGTATTCAATGCACTTTTTATGATAGTTTTTATTATACCCATCTTGGATGCCTATCATGTTAGGACTAATTTTATAGCCAAAGAAAATTACCATGCTGTTCTATAAGACTCTCAAAATAATATAAGTGAATCATGAGAGATCAATAATTTCTATAAAATAAAACCACCACCGTTCTCTAAAAAGATATAAGTGAAGCACGAGAGCAAAATTATCTAGCTCAAAAGATATAAGTGAAGCACATAGAGTATTCTAATAAATTCCGAATATGTGTGTATCTCCCAAAAGGTGTGTACATCAAGGATGATTGTGTTAAACTAAAAGGCAAAGACTCAAATTGTACAAGACGCTCCAAGCAAACCACATATCATGTGGTGAATAAAAATATAGCCTCAAGTAAAGTTACCGGTAGACAAAGACGAAAGAGGGGATGCCTTCCAGGGCATCCCCAAGCTTAGGCTTTTGGTTTTCCTTGAATTTTACCTTGGTGTTCCATGGTCATCCCCAATCTTAGGCTCTTTCCACTCCTTATTCCAAAATCCATCAAACCTTTACCCAAAACTTGAAAACTTCACAACACAAAACTTCAACAGAAAATCTCATGAGCTCCGTTAGTATAAGAAAACAAACCACCACTTAAAGGTACTGTAATGAACTCATTATTTATTTATATTTGTCTTAAACCTACTATATTCCAACTTCTCTATGGTTCATACCCCCCGATACTAGCCATAGATTCATCAAAATAAGCAAACAACACACGAAAAACAGAATCTGTCAAAAACAGAACAGTCTGTAGTAATCTGTAGGTTTATAATACTTATGTAACCCCAAAAATTCTGAAATAAATTGTTGGACGTGAGGAATTTGTCTATTAATCATCTGCAAAAAGAATTAACCTAATCTCACTCTCCAGTAAACAATGGCAGCAAATCTCGTGAGTGCTAAAGTTTCTGTTTTTTACAGCAAGATGGCAAAGACTTCCCGCAAGTCTTCCCAAAGGTTCTACTTGGCACAAAAATTAAAAGCATAAAACCACATCTAAACAGAATCTAGATGAATTATTTATTACTAAACAGGAACAAAAAACAAGAAACAAAAATAAAATTGAGTTGCCTCCCAACAAGCGCTATCGTTTAACGCCCCTAGCTAGGCAAAGAGATTTCAATGATGCTCACATGAAAGACAAGAACTGAAGCACAAAGAGAAAATCATAAAACATGTGACAAACACATCTAAGACTAACATACTTCCTATGCATAGGCATCTTATAGGCACAAACAAATTATCAAGGCAAACAAAAACTAGCATATGCAAGGAAGCGGAAAGAAACAATAGCAATCTCAACAAAATGAGAGGTAATTTAGTAACATGAAGATTTCTACAACCATATTTTCCTCTCTCATAATAATCACATGTAGGATCATAAGCAAATTCATGAATATAGCTATCACAAAACATATTCTTAACAAGATCCACATGTATGCAAAGTTGACACTCTTCCAAAATAGTGGGATTAACATTAACTAAAGTCAAGACCTCTCCAAACCCACTTTTATCAAAAACTTCATAAGATTGAACATTCTCCAAATATGTGGGATCTAAAGTTTACACTCTTCCAAACCCACTTTCATTATTATTGCAATCATTATTATCAATCTCATATTTATCATGGGGCTTAAATAAATTTTCAAGATCATAAGAAGAATTACCCCAATCATGATCATTGCAACAAATAGTAGTCATAGCAAAACTAGCATCCCCAAGCTTAGGGTTTTGCATATCATTAACACAATTGACATTAATAGAATTTATAATAACATCATTGTAATCATGCTTCTCAAAGGAGGAACTATCAAGTATGGGTGCAATAGCAACGATCTCATGTTTAACATAAGGAACTATAGCAAACTCATCTTCATAAATATTGGCATCATGGCCACAAGAATAACAAGCATCATGTTCATCAAGGGATATCTCAATCAAATCGTCGAATCATAATTATCTATAGATTCATGCATATCATTATTTTCTTCCCAAGCAATGATCATTCTTTCAATAAATTCTTTGACATAGACATTATGAGCATAATTTTCATAGCAATATTTAAGTATGTCAAAATTTTCAGAATCGTAGAGAGTAATATCATACTTTTAAATCAAAGAAGCAACTACATAAGCACCCTTAAAAGCAACAAATTCTTCAATTTGTTCAATATCATAGTAACTATAAACACCCTTTGCATAAGAAGATAAGATTTCATTATCATTAAACTCACATAGGTAGGGGAGGTGTTTTTTAGGGTTCTTAGAGGAACAAGTAAAATCATAAATTTCACAAAGATTCCAAGCATAACATAGCAATATGTTCATTTGATCCCATAAGAGTCTCCCTTTTTCAGACAAATGGTGACACACAAAATGAGCATGCTCATCTAAAGATTTCCCATCAACTAGGCTAGTTGGGGTTTCAGCACGAGCGCATAAGGATCGAAGATGATCCAAGTAGAACACTTTAAGTGGATCCATATCAATAGATTTTTAGCAAGCAAAGATGCAAGCAAATAGAAGGCACATGGAAAAACAAACAAAGATACATACGGGAAGAAGACGAAGAAAAGGCAATGGTTTTTGAAAATCGTTTTAGAAGTGGGGGAGAGGAAAATGAGAGGTAAATGGAAAATAATGTAATGCGAGGGATAAGGGTTTGTGATGGGTACTTGGTATGTCTTGACTTGATGCAACCTCCCCGGCAACGGCGCCAGAAATCCTTCTTGCTACCTCTTGAGCATGCGTTGGTTTTCCCTTGAAGAGGAAAGGGCGATGCAGCACAGTAGCATAAGTATTTCCCTCGATTTTTGAGAACCAAGGTATCAATCCAGTAGGAGATAACACACAAGTCACCTAGTACCTGCACAAACAAACAAGAACCTCGCAACCAACACGATAAAGGGGTTGTCAATCCCTTCACGATCACTTACGAAAGTGAGATCTGATAAAGATAATAAGATAAATATTTTTGGTATTTTAATGATATAGATTGGAAAATATAGATTGCAAAATAAACGGTAATAGAAATAGCAAATTTATATGGAAATAATATGATGGAAGATAGACCCGGGGGCCATAGGTTTCACTAGTGGCTTCTCTTAAGATAGCAAATTTTACGGTGGGTGAACAAATTACTGTCGAGCAATTGATAGAAAAGCGAATACTTATGAGAATATCTATGCATGATCATGTATATAGGCATCACGTCCGCGACAAGTAGACCGAAATGATTCTGCATCTACTACTATTACTCCACACATCGACCGCTACCCAGCATGCATCTAGAGTATTAAGTTCATAAGAATAGAGTAACGCATTAGGCAAGATGACATGATGTAGAGGGATAAACTCAAGCAATATGATATAAACCCCATCTTTTTAACCTCAATGGCAACAATACAATGCTTGCCTGGATGCTCCTGTTGTCACTGGGAAAGGACACCACAAGATTGAACCCAAAGCTAAGCACTTCTCCCATTGCAAGAATGATAAATCTAGTAGGCCAAACCAAACTGATAATTCGAAGAGACTTGCAAAGATATTTAAATCATGCATAAAAGATTTTAGAGAATAATCAAATATTATTAATAGATAATCTTGATCATAAACCCACAATTCATCGGATCTCGACAAACACACCGCAAATAGAATTACATCGAATAGATCTCCAAGCGAGGAGAACTTTGTATTGAGATCCAAAGAGAGAGAAGAAGCCATCTAGCTAATAACTATGGACCCGAAGGTCTGTGGTAAACTACTCACACATCATCGGAGAGGCAATGGTGTTGATGTAGAAGCCCTCCGTGATCGATTCCCCCTCCGGCAGAGCGCCGGAAAAGGCCCCAAGATGGGATCTCATGGTACAGAAGGTTGCGGCGGTGGAAATAGGGTTTCATGGTGCTCCTGGATGTTTTTGGGGTATATGGGTATATATAGGAGGAAGAAGTACGTCGGTGGAGCTGCGAGGGGCCCATGAGGGTGGGGGGTGCGCCTACCCCCCTGGGCGCGCCTCCCTGCCTCGTGGCCTCCTCGCTTCTTTCTTGGCATCCACTCCAAGTCTCTTGGATCATGTTTGTTCCAAAAATAACTCTCCCGAACATTTCATTCCGTTTGATATTCCTTTTCTGCGAAACACTGAAATAGGCAAAAAAAACAACAATTTGCACTTGGCCTTTGGTTAGTAGTTAGTCCCAAAAATAATATAAAAAGGTAAATTAAAGCCCATTAAACATCCAAAACAGATAATATAATAGCATGGAATAATCAAAAAATTATATATACGTTGGAGACGTATCAGCATCGCAGTCCCAAACTTCAAGAAACGACAACTTGGGTTTCTTGCCAAACCACAGTTCATATGGTGTCATCTCAACGGATTTTGATGGTGCCCTATTTAATGTGAATGTAGCCGTCTCTAAAGCATAACCCCAAAACGATAGCGGTAAATCAGTAAGAGACATCATAGATCACATCATATCTAATAAAGTGCGGTTACGACGTTCGGACACACCATTACTAAAGGAAACATGCCCTGGAGGCAATACTAAAGTTATTATTTATTTACTTATTTCATGATAAATGTTTATTATTCATGCTAGAATTGTATTAACCGGAAACATAATACATGTGTGAATACATAGACAAACAGAGTTTCACTAGTATGCCTCTACTTGACTAGCTCGTTGATCGAAGATGGTTATGTTTCCTAACCATAGACATGAGTTGTCATTTGATTAACGGGATCACATCATTAGGATAATGATGTGATTGACTTGACCCATTCCGTTAGCTTAGCACTTGATCGTTTAGTTTGTTGCTATTGCTTTCTTCATAACTTATACATCTTCCTATGACTATGAGATTATGCAACTCCCGTTTACCGGAGGAACACTTTGTGTGCTACCAAACGTCACAACGTAACTGGGTGATTATAAAGGTGCTCTATAGGTGTCTCTGAAGGTACATGTTGGGTTGGCGTATTTCGAGATTAGGATTTGTCACTCCGATTGTCGGAGAGGTATCTCTGGTCCCACTCGGTAATGCACATCACTTAAGCCTTGCAAGCATTGCAACTAATGAGTTAGTTGCGGGATGATGTATTACGGAACGAGTAAAGAGACTTGCCGGTAACGAGATTGAACTAGGTATTGAGATACCAACAATCGAATCTCGGTCAAGTAACATACCGATGACAAAGGGAACAACGTATGTTGTTATGCAGTTTGACCGATAAAGATCTTCGTAGAATATGTAGGAGCCAATATGAGCATCCAGGTTCCGCTATTGGTTATTGACCGGAGACGTGTCTCGGTCATGTCTACATAGTTCTCGAACCGGTAGGGTCCGCACGCTTAAAGTTCGATGACGGTTATATTATGAGTTTATGTGTTTTGATGTACCGAAGGAGTTCGGAGTCCCGGATGAGATTAGGGACATGACGAGGAGTCTCAAAATGGTCGAGACGTAAAGATCGATATATTGGACGACTATATTCGGACATCGGAAAGATTCCGAGTGATTCGGGTATTTTCAGGAGTACCGGGGAGTTACGGGAATTCGTAATGGGCCTTAATGGGCCATATGGGAAAGGAAAGAAAGGCCTCAAAGGGTGGCCGCACCCCTCCCCATGGGCTGGTCCGAATTGGACTAGGGAGGGGGGCGCCCCCTTCCTTCCTTCTCCTTTTCCCTTCCCTTTCCTTCCCTCCTACTCCTACTACTTGGAAGGGCTCCTAGTTCTACTAGGAAAGGGGGAATCCTACTCCCGGTGGGAGTAGGACTCCCCTAGGGCGCGCCATAGAGAGGGCCGGCCCTCCCCCTCCTCCACTCCTTTATATACGGGGGCAGGGGGGCACCCTGTTGAGGATATAATCACTGAGGGTAAACCGCCCAGGAGGGGACGGTTCACCTTCAGTTATACTGAAGCCCAAGGAAACTCGGAAGATGGCGCTTTACGGATGAAGCTTAGAGGCCCAGCGCCCACAGGCGGTTTAGGGCCCATGATAGTAAACTGCCATAATTGTATAAACTTGCATTGTAAGATAAGAAAGAAGAGACCGAGGCAGACACTTGTATGAGCCAGCCTCGGGACTCTGTAGACCGGTCGGGATCCTCCTGAAAATATAAAGGGTGACCAGGCGGCGGTTCAGGGACAGAAAAAACAACTACTCGAAGCCAGACAAAGCGGATTCGCTCCCTGGTCTTCAAAACCCCAGCAATACCAATCACAACTAGACGTAGGCTTTTACCTTCATCGAAAGGGCCGAACTAGTATAAACTCTCGTGTCCCTTTGTCCGGTTTAACCCCTTCAAGCTAACCCGTAGTGATGGCTCCATGACCAAGTCCTTCCATGAGGACATCTGCCGTGACAATTCCACGACAGTTGGCGCCCACCGTGGGGCCATCGCATGATGGTTTCGAGTTCTTGAAGGGCAACTTTGATGGACTGAGGGGATACGCTGTGGGCCGGATGACGAAGAGTCGCTGCGGCAAGCTCTACATCGACAATGCAGGATGGGGTCCCGAGGCTAATTCAATCGAATACGGGTACCGAGTCCCCTTTAGTGGGATTCACGTCTTCATCGGCAAGATCGGCGAACCGGCCCCCGAGCCGGACACCTGCACCAACATCATCGAGACGGCTCGGCATGCAAGTTCTTCACCGGTTCAGCCTGAGGCCAGGCATGTTTTCGTGGGTGTCGTCCACGGTTCGGGTTATGAGGAGGAACCGATCTCCGATGGAGAAACCATAGTCCGCAGTGATGATGAGTCTTCCGGAGAAACCGAATCGCTTTACCAGTTGTACGACGGCCGGATTGAGGAAGGATCCGAGGGCAACAGTATTCCGGATTCCCCTGGTCTGCCAAACCGGGCCGCTGTCTTCATGGCCGGCACACGACCGGCGCCTCATTCATCTACCGCCGCAGCGGTACTCTCCGGTTCAACGACGGCCACGCCAGCAAGTGCAGGAAGCTCGGCGCCGCCTCCGGCCCAAGTCCTGTCTGATTTGTTCGACGCTCTAGCGGCACTGATGTCCGCGGAGGTAGACGCA
Source organism: Triticum aestivum (assembly GCF_018294505.1). Lineage (NCBI taxonomy): Eukaryota > Viridiplantae > Streptophyta > Magnoliopsida > Poales > Poaceae > Triticum > Triticum aestivum. The sequence goes on from NC_057797.1 coordinate 571,580,617, forward strand.
GCAGCCAGGGATCAGCACGATGCGGAGATTCTAAAAGTGAAAGATCAGATAGCCCAGGCTAAAGCGGACCTGGTAGCAGAGAACGCCGGGATGGCCACAGAGCGGGCCGAGTTGGAAGCACAGGCTTACCGGATTAGACTAGATTAGAATGCTTCAGAAGAGGTCATGAGAAGAAGGTACTGATCACATCTCCCATCGGTTTATGAGCCGCAAAATCTTTTCAACACGCCAGGTGCAGGAGCTGGTAACCAACCCGCGCCAAACCGGGCGGGGGCACCGGAAGCAGGAGCGCCGGTTCAGCCACGCGCAACAAACCTGCCTCGCCAGAACAACGTTGTATTATCAACAGCGCCCGGGCATTATTCCAACCCGTTGGATAATATTGTGGCCGCCGCTTCACGCCTGGCGGCTCTCCCAACTGACGGCGAATCACCAGTTGCAGTGGAAGCGCGTCGGGCCAGGGATCTCCTTCAGACAGCACTGAATCAACAGCAAGCGTATTCACACAGCCGTGAGAGGATTCATTCCACTCCCTGTCCAAGCCGGAGTTATAGCAGACACGTGGAGGACGAACCGGCCGTATCCAGTAGCGCACGCCACCGAAATTCGCCGCGGGAGAACAACCCGGCCGGGGGAGGTGCTAATGCGCAAGATGTTGTGGACCACGGCCGCGCACGACGGGGGGCCGAGTTGACAGCTCGACACGAAGCACGACATCATACTCCGGTTCACCCCACTGCCTCCGTGGAGCCAGGGGTAATGTTCAGTTCCCTAGGAGTACCATGTTTAACTCCCGCACTGCGTAATGTGCGATTGCCCAAGGATTTCAAGGGACCTCGTAAGGTACCAAATTACACCGCCGAGTTGCAGCCAGAGGCGTGGGTGGAGAGCTATGAGATGGCAATGGAGATGTTAGATGTGGATGAGGCGGTTTGTGCTAAATATTTCACCATGATGCTGGAAGGAACAGCTCGCACTTGGTTGAAGAGCTTGCCAACCAACTCTATCGACTCATGGGCCGAATTAAAGCGCCGGTTTATCCAGAACTTCAAGGATACGTGCAAGCAGCCGATGTCAATTGTGGATCTGGCCGCTTGTGTCCAAGAGGAAGGGGAGTCCACGACCCATTGGGTTAAACGAGTCTCGACGATTTTGCATTCGTCAGATCGTATTAATGCAGATACCGCGGTATTAACGTTGGAGGGCAATTGCCGTTTTAAGCCGTTGAAACAGAAGTTGGGAAGGCTCAAACGTCATTGCAACGACATGTCAACACTCATGGCCGCTTTAGTTAAGTATGCCGATTCAGATAATACCAAGGATCCGGATTCAGAGGAGGACAAACCGGAGAAGGGAAAGAAGAACGGCGGTGCAAAAGGGCAGCACCACAACCAAGGGGGCCATGGGAATAATAGTAAGCGTAAAGCGGATAATTCAGATTTGGTGGCTAACACAAATATGCAGCGTCGCAAAGGTAAACCGCCCCAGCGCGGCATGAATCTGGAGCGTTTGTTAAACCAGCCCTGCCCGAAGCATGGAACCAAGGAGGCCCCTGCCACACATCTTTGGAAAGATTGTCTCATAATGAGGGAGTTCAAAAATTCTGATTTATACCGGTATGATCAGGATCCACCCGGCGGTTCAGGCCCAGGTTTCCATGGGGGCGGCGGTTCAAGCTCTGGATTTCAGAACAACCAGGGCCATCAGAACAACCATGGTAATAACCAGCAGAATAATCAAGGGAATCAGCAACAGTCAGGTTACCAGAGTCACCCCAAGCAGTTGAACAGCGGACAGTATCATGTGTTCACTACCAGCTTGTGCAAGCGGGATCAGAAACTTCACAAGAGGGCAGTCAATACTGTTGAACCGGCTGTACCACATTATCTACGATGGTCAGAGCAGCCTATTGTGTGGAGCAGGGAGGATCACCCGCCCCGGGTTGACAATCCGGGCCAACTAGCCTTGGTGGTAGCGCTTCAGGTGGGAGGCTATAAGTTTACCAAGGTTCTGATGGATGGAGGGAGCAGTATCAACATCCTGTACTATGAGACTTTCCGTCACATGGGTTTGACGGATAAGAATCTTAAACTGTCAAACACTATCTTTCATGGTGTGGTACCAGGTAAGTCGGCCTACCCTGTGGGAAAGATTGCTTTGGAAGTTGTGTTTGGAGATGAGTTTGATTCCAGGTCTGAGACTTTGACCTTTGAAGTGGTGAAAATCCAGAGTCCATATCACGCGCTATTTGGACGGTCGGCTTACGCGAAATTCATGGCGAGGCCCTGTTATGTCTATCTACAGCTCAAGATGTCAGGTCATAAGGGGAGAATCACAGTACATGGGAGTCGAAAGATTGCCTTGGATTGCGAGGAAGGTGGGGAGGCCTATGCTGAATCGGTTTGTGCAACAGAGGAGCTGAAATTCTATAAAGACAATGTTGATCCGGCGGACATGACCCCCCTGAAGAAGCCTACGACGGAGCATGACCCGGCCCTCACGTTCAAACCGGCTAATGAGACTAAACTCATTGACTTCGTCCCTGGTGATTCATCCAAGCAGTTTAGTATCAGTACAAATCTGGATCCGAAATAGGAAAGCGCGCTCATTGAGTTCATCCGTGAGAACCGGGACATCTTCGCATGGAAACCTTCTGACATGCCAGGTGTACCGAGGGAACTCGCTGAGCACACCCTAAATATTGATCCTAAGTTCAAGCCGGTCAAGCAGTACCTTCGCCGCTTTAACGAAGAAAGACGCAAGGCCATCGGCGAAGAGGTAGCCCGGCTACTGGCGGCTGGGTTTATTGTCGAAGTGTTTCATCCCAAATGGTTGGCTAATCCGGTGCTTGTTCTTAAGAAAAATGTCACTTGGCGTATGTGTGTAGACTACACTGATTTGAATAAAGCTTGCCCAGCAGATCCTTTCGCTCTCCCGCGTATTGATCAGATCATTGATGCAACGGCGGGTTGTGAGCGCCTGAGTTTCCTGGATGCTTATTCAGGTTATCATCAGATTAAGATGGCAGTTAAGGACCAGGAGAAGACAGCCTTCATCACTCCCTTTGGAGCCTTCTGCTATGTTTCTATGCCCTTTGGGCTCAAGAGTGCCCAAGCAACCTACCAGCGTTGTGTGCAAAATTGTCTTCACAAGCAGATCGGGCGTAATGTTCATGCCTATGTGGATGACATTGTGGTGAAATCCAGAAAGCAGGAAACCCTGATAAATGATCTCAAAGAGACGTTTGACAATCTTCGGGTTTACAAAATGATGCTCAACCCGGACAAATGTGTTTTTGGTGTTCCAGCAGGCAAACTCTTGGGTTTTCTTGTGTCTAACAGAGGTATTGAGGCAAATCCGGAAAAGATTAAAGCAATCACATCCTTGGCTAAACCGGCATGTATCAATGATGTTCAGCGTCTGGCGGGCCGGATTGCAGCCCTCAGCCGATTTATCAGCCGTTTGGGAGACAAGGCGATTCCCCTGTATCAGATGTTGAAGAAAATAGATAAATTCGTCTGGAGTGACGCCGCTGATACGGCATTCGAAGAGTTGAAGCGGCATCTAGCTGAACCGCCAGTCCTCGCTACTCCAATTGATAATGAACCTCTACTGTTGTACGTGGCTGCCAATGCCCGAGCGATTAGTGTGGCGATTGTGGTTGAGCGTAAGGAGTCTGGGAAAGAATATCCGGTTCAATGACCAGTTTATTATGCAGTGAAGTACGGATCGAATCAAAGCAAAGATATCCACATTCGCAGAAGCTAGTGTATGGAGTTTTCATGGAAAGTAGGAAACTCAAGCAATATTTTCAAGGCCATCCTATTACAGTGGTTAGTTCTGCTCCCTTGGGTGATATAATCCAGAATAGAGAGGCAACTGGCCGGGTTGCGAAGTGGCAATCAAGCTCGGTCCCCATAGTTTGAAGTATACACCCCCAACAGCCATCAAATCTCAGGCGCTTGTGGACTTCATCAATGATTGGACCGAGTTACAGGCACCAGAAGACAAACCGGATAATACATACTGGACCATTCACTTTGATGGATCCAGGCAGCTGGAAGGCTCGGGGGCTGGAGTTGTCCTCACTTCCCCTCGAGGAGAGAGAAGATTTGTTATGTTCTCCGCTTAATGTTTCCTTGTACTAACAATGCAGCGGAGTACGAGGCCTTGCTCCACGGTCTTCATGTAGCTAAGGAAATGAACTTAAGCCGGGTTTGATGCTTTGGAGATTCTGATCTGGTGGCTCAGCAAGTTTCTGGTACTTGGGATTCTAAAGACCCGCTCATGGCGGCTTATAGGCGCGAGGTGGATATTGTAGCAGGTCACTTTAAGGGTTATCAGGTGGAGCACATCGACCGGTGCAAGAATGAAGCAGCAGATGCTCTAAGCCGACTGGGATCTCAGCGTAAACCGGTACCACCTAATACCTTTCTAGATATCTTGCATAACCCGTCTGTCAAGTTGCCTACAGAGGAGGATTTAGCTATTCCTGATCCGGAGGCCCAGTTGGTAGCCGTTTTACATGCCACTCCGGATTGGACGTTCCATATTTGGCATATCTGAACCGGGGCGAATTACCAGAAGACGAACTTTTCGCCAGGCAGATAGTCCGGCGGTCCAAGTCTATGGTTGTTCACAATGGCGAGTTGCACCGTTCTAGTGTTTCAGGCGTATTCCAACATTGTGTTTCTCCTGAAGAAGGACAAGAGATTCTACGGGAAATCCATGAAGGGGATTGCGGTCACCATGCTAGCTCAAAGTCCTTGGTTGCTAAGGCTTTCCGACATGGGTTCTACTGGTTGACAGCTCATTCTGATGCGGAAGACTTGGTAAAGTGGTGTGACGCTTGTGAGAAATTTTCATGCCGTGCTCATGTTCCTGCTCAGGAGTTACGCATGATCCCCATCACTTGGCCGTTTGCTACTTGGGGGCTTGATATGCTTGGACCCTTTAAGCGTTCTAAGGACAAGAAGACCCACCTGTTGGTGGCGGTTGACAAGTTCACCAAATGGGTTGAAGCGGAGCCCGTCAGTAAATGTGATGCAGCCACGGCGGTTCAATTTCTCAAAAAGATTATTTTCCGTTTCGGTTTCCCACATAGCATCATCACAGATAATGGTACGAACCTTTCTAAAGGTGAGATGGAGGAGTTCTGCCAATGAGAGCACATCCGGCTTGATGTAGCGTCCGTGACTCACCCCCAGTCCAATGGTCAAGCTGAGAGGGCGAATCAAGAAATCCTGAAGGGTATTAAGCCTTGGCTCATGGTCCCTTTGAAGCGGACGCCGGGTTGTTGGGTGGAGGAATTACCATCTGTGTTATGGAGCATAAATACCACCCCAAACCGATCTACGGGATATACACCCTTTTTCCTGGTTTATGGGGCTGAGGCTGTCCTCCCAAGTGATATTCGTCACGACTCGCCCCGGGTCGCGAATTATGTTGAAGCGGATAACGAGCAAGCACGCCAAGAGGCGCTGGACCTGTTAGATGAGAAGCGAGACATGGCTTTGGCTCGGTCGGCGATTTACCAGCAAGACTTGCGGCGTTATCACAGCCGCTGGGTTAAGACAAGAACCTTTCAAGAAGGCGATTTGGTACTTCGGCTCATTCAAGACCAGACTGATATGCATAAGTTATCCCCACCTTGGGAAGGGCCTTTTGTGGTCAGCAAAAATCTGCACAACGGATCATACTACCTCATTGACGTTCGAGAAGACTCACGTAGCTCTGAGGAGGAGACCCGGCGGCCATGGAACATAGCTCTCCTACGGCCTTATTACACTTGAAGCCACAGGCTTTTCATATGTACATATTTCAACAATGTATATATTATGATTAATATAATAAACTGGCATCCTTGCTATCAAGCAGGGCCTCCGCCGTTGTTTTTTTTCTTCAAATATCTGTTAACATGGGGGCTTCCTGTTCAAACATAGGTGTATTCACCAAAGAGAACATAGCGTTACTACCCTCCTGATGCAGCTATCACGTCACAACAAAGCTTGGGAGCTTCACACCCAAGGGGCCAAAGAGAGTCTTGTTGCTACGCACAACTCAGACATAGGCACCCATTGAGCACAGCTCACAAAGTTACTTGGGGGCTCTTTGCGTCAAATACCAAAGAGTTTGAAAGGACCCTTGTAGCTGGGTATCGACCCATGGCTTGGAAGCCTGGTGTATTCACCTAAAACCCCGGGTTAACCTGCCTTCATCAAGTAAGCCACTCCTATCCAGGTAATCTTGGCACGACCCGTCGAACGTTTGACAGTTACTCTCATTGAGACCCTAAACTTGTCAAAGTTAAAACAATGATTGGTTAGTTGGAGGGCCATCTTAAAAGGCTTTGCCAAAATGGTTTAACTCAGTGGCCTGGCAGCCCATGAAAAGCCTCGATTTGGGCCTGGCAGCCCTCGAAAAGCCTCGACTATAGTTTTTTGTTTGCTTTTTCTGCCAAGTTTTTGTTTTTCGTGAGGTCTACGTTAAACCGGAGTTTCTTAACCCGGCATGGCTTGTGGATCTTCTGTTAAAGTATACAATTAAAGGTAATCCGGCATCCCTCAAAACCGGTCTGGCTTTGACACTTTGTCGCCAGCAATCGGCCGGTGTTCATCACAACCCGGTTTTATATTATATATGCCAACATGGATGGTGGAAGTTGGGTTTTCACCTTTTCTTCAAATCACAATTGGTAAACCAACAGTAATGTTTTATATCACAGGTATGATTTATTATTGCTGCAACCGTAGTTGCTTACCAAGTTGTGTTGGGTATTTTGACCCGTCCGGTGGTAAACCGCCTGGACAGATTTTCCTTATGCAGGCACAGGGATTGCATAATATTGTAAAAATACATAAGCCAGTACTGAAATTCTCATGATAAATCAACGCAGTGTATTCCGCTGCACGAGGGCAACGGATCAAAGTATTTCCACTAGCTTATTACAAGGCGCTTGAAGGCCCAAAATATGGTATTTCCGGCAAAACAAGGTTTCTGGAGCATCACTCTAATTGTCGGATCAAGTCTCATTACCATGTTGATGCGAAGTTGATCGGTCATCTGGCGTCGGTTCAGCCTCTTCTTCCCCACCTAGCGGCTGGAAGTTTGTGGTGGTCCAGTCAATCCGGGTTAAGGCCTGAAAGATAGCTTCTTCACTGATAAGTTCTGATGGATCAATATCAGGGGCATAAGTGTGCCTACGGATTCCTGGAATAAGATTTTGCGCCTCCGGAATGACAGGGTTAGCCCGTTTGTTGTTGGCATCATAATAAGACCGGTGAACCATCAAGTTAGCATCTTCTGCCAGCTGACTCGCCAGAGGACGCATTTCCCTTGTTACTCTTTTAAGGGCTGCATCATCAAAATCTGCCCCTTTTCTTGTGTGCTTGGAAAGCCTTTGGCAAGGTCAACCGGATCCAAGTCAGCTATCCATGCTTTGGCTCGGGTAAGTGCCAACAAAGCGCCGGCCCTGGCAGCAGATCGCTTCACCTCTTCTAGCTGTGCTGGTACCATGGATAGCCTTGTCAGAGTATCCTTGATCAGTGTTGGGGCCGGGTTGTCACAGGAGGCTGCACAGATAACCCATTGAGCACCGGTGTAAAGTTGTTCCAGAAGAGTATATGTTGCTTTCAGCTTCATCCGTACATCTGAACCCAGATGAGTAATGCGGCTCCCTGCAATGGTTTTAGAATTTCATATTTCAACCGGCACCTTACAACATGGGTATTTCAAATACTTTGCTAGGAGTACTTACCAAATACTGCGGAGGTCATGGCGTTCACTTGGCACTTTACCCCAGAAAACTCTTCTGCCACCGGTTTAAGTGCAGATTCGGCGTCTTCAGCCCGTTTCAGCAATGTCCCCTTTTCAGTGTCCCAGTTGGCACGTTCCATCTTGAATGCTTCTTTCAGTCGGTCTATGGAAGTTAAAGCGGCTCGAAGTTCATCTTTGGCTTTGGAAGATTCTTCCTGCTGAGATTTGATAATTTATTGAAGATCAGCAATCTGCGTCCGTTGATGGTTTATGTCAGCCTGCCAAAATCAAGAGGAGCATTTCAATATTTTATCAAAAGTCCCAAGCATACAACTGGTTCTACACTTGGCACTTGGGGGCTAATGTGGACTAATTCTTTCTTACTGCTTATTCAAAGTCCCAAGGATTCATACAAGTTTCAATCCCGGCACTTGGGGGCTAATGCGGATTAATTCTTTCTTACTGCTTATTCAAAGTCCCAAGGATTCATACAAGTTTCAATCCTGGCACTTGGGGGCTAATGTGTGTTTGTTCAAAAAACTTAAAAGTCAACAATGTGCAGCTTGGAAATTCGAAGTCCCGGTTTGTTTTTACAAATTAAACCGACCCCTGGGTGCTACAGGATACAACGCAGTGAAAATACAAAGATAAGGAGGAAAATGTTTACCTCATAACGTTCCTTCATCAGATTTACCAAGTCAGCCTCATTATCTCGACTTGTATAAAGCCGGTTCAAGAAACCGGAATGAAAATCCTGGGCAGAAAGATTAGCATATTTTGACATATCAATTTCCATCTTCCTCTTGCCCATTGAAATAAACCCATCTTTAGCGGTATGTTTTGCCAAGACAACTGGATCACCCGAAGCGGTATAAGCAGTGCCAGTAACAATAACGTCATTGTCTTTGGCTGGGCTTGGCAGATTAGCACTTGACTTTAGTGGATCAGCAGCCGGACTTGCAGGCATAGCATGTGGACTTGAGGTATCCTCATGTATGGTCGGATCAGCTTCCGGCGGATTAGCATTGATAGTTGGCTCTGGCAGGGTAAAATCATCCATGAGATTATCGAGATTTTTATGAAGATCCTCAGGAGCTTTCTCCGGCTCAACTTCACAGGTAGGGGCGCTGGTCTTGGCCTTCTTACTCAAACAAGCTTGAGCACTAATATTAAAACAAAGATTAGCATGGTCAACTGAGTTATGAAAGAGAAGGGAAGACTACACACTTACCCAGGGACGGTTTTCAGTGGAGGCAGCTGAGTGGTTGATGAACCGCCAGACGAATTAGAAGATGCCTAATAATTTGAATCAGATGAATTGAGAGGGCATCGAAAGAAACCTTTCAAAATATAATGTTTTTCAGAAGAACAAGCAACCTCTGGATGACGTTTCCGGTTTGGGGTATGAGGTAAACCGGAAGAAGTGACCTGTTGACCACTGTGCCGGGTTATGCGACGCCCTTCGTTTTGCTGTGTCTTCAAAGAAAGTTTTTGATCCAAATGAGCAACAGGGTGAGAGCATTTCACTTTTAGAACTGCACGGCAAAATCGTTGAACCGGCACAAGTTCCAAGTCAGAAGAAAAACAATTACCTCAACATGATCTGCATGGCTGGCCTCCGCATCATCCTGGAAATAATCATTGTCAGTAAAATATATGGATAGAAGTCAAGGGAGTCAAACTTTACCTCTTCAGCCGAGTCATCGACATCTTCTGGTGGTTCTGAAGACTCAGCAGTTTTCTTTTTGGCAGCTTTCTTGATGACCTTGGTCTTACTACGAGGAGCCTTAACTACTTTGTCTTGAGTTTTCTTTTTCCAAAAAGAGCTACTGGCCTATGGGATTGCACAAAGGTATTATTATAGTAGTGTCAAAGCGGAGAAGGATAAGGAAAAGTACAAGGTTAAAATATTTACCCCTGGCGGTTTGTTGGAGGCGTAAAAAGGACGCAAACCAATTTGAGTACATACGGTGAGCGGTTCGTCGAGTATTTTCTTTACACTTTCACTGACTTCATCGTCCGTCAGTTCTATTGAATTGAACCGTTGAGGATCATTGGTGTTGTTGTGTTTTCAGAAGAACAAGCAACCTCTGGATGACGTTTCCGGTTTGGGGTATGAGGTAAACCGGAAGAAGTGACATGTTGACCACTTTGCCGGGTTGTGCGACGCCTTTCGTTTTGGTGTGTCTTCAAAGAAAGTTTTTGATCCAAATGAGCAACAGGGTGAGAGCATTTCACTTTTAGAACTGCACGGCAAAATCGTTGAACCGGCACAAGTTCCGAGTCAGAAGAAAAACAAATTACCTCAACATGATCTGCATGGCTGGCCTCCGCATCATCCTGGAAATAATCATTGTCAGTACAATATATGGATAGAAGTCAAGGGAGTCAAACTTTACCTCTTCAGCCGAGTCATCGACATCTTCTGGTGGTTCTGAAGACTCAGCAGTTTTCTTTTTGGCAGCTTTCTTGATGACCTTGGTCTTACTACGAGGAGCCTTAACTACTTTGTCTTGAGTTTTCTTTTTCCAAAAAGAGCTACTGGCCTATGGGATTGCACAAAGGTATTATTATAGCAGTGTCAAAGCGGAGAAGGATAAGGAAAAGTACAAGGTTAAAATATTTACCCCTGGCGGTTTGTTGGAGGCGTAAAAAGGACGCAAACCAATTTGAGTACATACGGCGAGCGGTTTGTCGAGTATTTTCTTTACACTTTCACTGACTTCATCGTCCGTCAGTTCTATTGAATTGAACCGTTGAGGATCATTGGTGTTGCCAGTGTATTCGAACATCAATCCGGGCCGGCGGCTTAAAGGAAGAATGCACCATGAAATCCAGCAACGGACGAGATCAACACCAGTTAAACCGTTGGCAAGAAGAGCCCGAAGTTTGGCAAGTTGAGGTGCATAGGCTTGTCAATCTTTGGCAGGCAATCTCTGAGGTAAAGGGTGATTATTGCTGAGCCGGTGCGGACGGTAGCCCGGCAAGGGATTCTCTTCAGCAGGGGCGGTATTCTGACAATAGAACCAGGTTTGGTTCCAGTCTTTTGGATGGCTGTGAAGTTTGGCGTGAGGAAAATCAACTTCTTTCCTCTTTTGGATTGACACACCGCCAAGTTCAGTATTAGGTCCATCAGAAAATTCCATCCGGCGGTTTAAGTGAAAGAGATCTAGAAAGAGGTCAACAGTTGGTTCTTCTTGTAGATAAACCTCGCAGAATACTTGGAAATTGCATATGTTGGACACGAAATTTGGTCCAATATCTTGAGGATGAAGTTGGAGCCTGGCAAGAACATCCCGGAAATTTTTTGATCCAGGAGGACTGAAACCTCGAGCTAAATGTTGCAAGGATACAATCACTTCTCCATCTTGAGGTTCAGGGGGGCACTCAGGGCCAGGAACTCACCAACGGAGGACATTTTTTGAAGACAAAGCGCCGGTGGTGATATATTCATTGATTTGCGTTTCTGTGATCCGAGACGGAACCCAGTTGCAAGCAGCAAATTGTTTCGTCATCTTACAAAGTCTGTAAAAGGAAAATGGACGGTTTACGATTGGCGGTTCGTATGTGTTTGTCAAAATGTTAAACCGGCAATTCAAGGTATACGTATGAAGTGAACCGGGCATGGTTGTTCAAGGTCTAGATGGCGGTTTAAGAGAGGGCTAATGACATACGATGGATTACCAACACTAAAGGATAAACCGCCTTTTGGAGGCAGAACCCCAAGCTGGAAATTTGTTAAGTGTGGAACAAACAGGTTTCACAAGTTGCAATTATTATTTTGGATCAAACGATCGCTCTGGAAGGAAAAATTTCTAGACCTAAAACAGTGCAGAGAAGTTCATACACTCAAAGAGGGCTTCCAAACAATGGAAATGAGATCTATTTTTATGCAAGATAAGCGCAAACAATTGCTGCAGCAGTTCTATGTTGTTTTTACAATCTAAACAGGGTATTGGAGGTAAAAACTAACAAGGGTTTGCATCGGGCGGCGATGACCGCCGACGAATTCAACAAAAAGTTCCAATGCAGATCTGAGAAGGGGAAGGAGAAGAACTCACGGATGTGGACGAGCTGCAGAGGTTCGCCGTCGATTTCTGGTCAGAGTCAGGTCGATGCAGCGGCCTGAGTCGGTGCGGACTGGAAAATCAACGACGGCGGCGGCGGCGATACTTGAGGTCTTCGGGTCGCGAGGAGGAAGACGATGCGGTTTGGAAAGGGAGAAAATGGAAGGCGCCCTGGTTTTATGTATAAGGAAGTGGGATAAAATAGCAGGCACGAAAATCGAGGAATCGGGGGCGGCAAAAGAGGATGCAGTTGTCACCTCGATCTTCGGGAATTAATTAAAGAGAAGGGAATCTTTATAAAACTTTTTTATACAGGAATGACGTCACAATGATTTACTACAGTAACAGAAGATGATGTCATGGCGATTCATCAAAGTTCACAGGGAGAAGACAATATGGCGGTTTACGAGAATTGCCGGAAGTTCAAGGATTGAACACTGACATGAACAGGTTCAAATCAATCTGGGGCCTAATGTTGAGGATATAACCACTGAGGGTAAACCGCCCAAGAGGGGCCGGTTCACCTTCAGTTATACTGAAGCCCAAGGAAACCCGGAAGATGGCGCTTTACGGATGAAGCTTAGAGGCCGAGAGCCCACAGGCGGTTTAGGGCCCATGATAGTAAACCGCCATGATTGTATAAACTTGCATTGTAAGATAAGAAAGAAGAGACCGAGGCGGACACTTGTATGAGCCAGCCTCGAGACTCTGTAGATCGGCCGGGATCCTCCTGAAAATATAAAGGGGTGACCCGGCGGCGGTTCAGGGACAGAAAAAACAACAACTCGAAGCCAGACAAAGCGGATTCGCTCCCTGGTCTTCGAAACCCCAGCAATACCAATCACAACTAGACGTAGGCTTTTACCTTCATCAAAGGGGCCGAACTAGTATAAACTCTCGTGTCCCTTTGTCCAGTTTAACCCCTTCAAGCTAACCCGTAGTGATGGCTCCACAACTAAGTCCTTCCATGAGGACATCTGCTGTGACAATTCCACGACACACCCCAAAGACACAACAATTGATCCTTTGGATCTCTTAGCCGTGTGCGGTGCCCCCCTCCACCATAATCCACCTCGGTCATATTGTAGCGGTGCTTAGGCGAAGCCCTGTGTCGGTAGAGCATCATCATCGTCACCACGCCGTCGTGCTGATGGAACTCTCCCTCAAAGCTTGGCTGGATCGGAGTTCGAGGGACATCATCGAGTTGAACGTGTGCAGAACTCGGAGGTGTCGTGCGTTTGGTACTTGATCGGTCGGATCGTGAAGACGTACGACTACATCAACCGCGTTGTTATAACGCTTCCGCGAATGGTCTACGAGGGTACGTAGACAACATTCTCCCCTCTCGTTGCTATGCATCACCATGATCCTGCGTGTGCGTAGGAAAATTTTGAAATTACTACGTTCCCCAACAATTATGTTGTGGTGTTCCACGTGGCGTGAGTTGCGAAACTATCCTGCATTGTTTCAAATGAAGACCAAACTCATAGCTCAAATATTCACCTCCACGATCAGATCGTAGAAACTTAATTTTCTTGTTACGATGATTTTCCACTTCACTATGAAATTCTTTGAACTTTTCAATTGTTTCAGACTTATGTTTCATCAAGTAGATATACCCATATCTTCTCAAATCATCTCTGAAGGTCAGAAAATAAAGATACCCGCCACGAGCATGAACACTCATTCGACCGCATACATCAGTATGTATTATTTCCAATAAGTCTGTTGCTCGTTCCATTGTTCCGGAGAACGGAGTCTTAGTCATCTTGCCCATGAGGCATGGTTCGCAAGCATCAAGTGATTCATAATCAAGTGATTCCAAAAGCCCATTAGCATGGAGTTTCTTCATGCGCTTTACACCAATATGACCTAAACGGCAGTGCCACAAATAAGTTGCACTATCATTATTAAACTTATATCTTTTGGCTTCAATACTATGAATATGTGTATCACTACTATCGAGATTCAATAAAAATAGACCACTCATCAAGGGTGCATGACCATAAAAGATATTACTTATATAAATAGAACAACCATAATTCTCTGATTTAAATGAGTAACCGTCTCGCATTAAACAAGATCCAGATATAATGTTCATGCTCAGTGATGGCACCAAATAACAATTATTCAGGTCTAATACTAACCCCGAAGGTAGATGTAGAGGTAGCATGCCGACCGCGATCACATCGACTTTGGAACCATTTCCCACGCACATCGTCCCCTCGTCCTTAGCCAATCTTTGCTTAATCTGTAGCCCCTGTTTTGAGTTGCAAATATTAGCAACAGAACTAGTATCAAATACCCAGGCGCTACTGCGAGCATTAGTAAGGTACACATCAATAACATGTATATCAAATATACCTTTCACTTTGCCATCCTTCTTATCCGCCAAATACTTGGGGCGGTTCCGCTTCCAGTGACCAGTCCCTTTGCAGTAGAAGCACTTAGTCTCAGGCTTAGGTCCAGACTTGGGCTTCTTCACTTGAGCAGCAACTTGCTTGTCGTTCTTCTTGAAGTTCCCCTTCTTCCCTTTGCCCTTTTTCTTGAAACTAGTGGTCTTGTTAACCATCAACACTTGATGCTCCTTCTTGATTTCTACCTCCGCAGCTTTTAGCATTGCGAAGAGCCCGGGAATTGTCGTATCCATCCCTTGCATATTATAGTTCATCGCAAAGCTTTTGTAGCTTGGTGGCAGTGATTGAATAACTCTGTCAATGACACTATCATCAGGAAGATTAACTCCCAGTTGAGTCAAGTGGTTGTGGTAACCAGACATTATGAGTATATGTTCACTGACAGAACTATTCTCCTCCATCTTGCAGCTATAGAACTTATTGGAGACTTCATATCTCTCAATTCGGGCATTTTCTTGAAATATTAACTTCAACTCCTGGAACATCTCATATGCTCCATGACGTTCAAAACATCGTTGAAGTCCCGATTCTAAGCCGTAAAGCATGGCACACTGAATTATCGAGTAGTCACCAGCTTTGCTCTGCCAAACGTTCATAACATCTGATGTTGCTCCTGCAGCGGGCTTTGCACCTAGCGGTGCTTCCAGGACGTAATTCTTCTGTGCAACAATGAGGATAATCCTCAAGTTACGGACCCAGTCCGTGTAGTTGCTACCATCATCTTTGAACTTAGTTTTCTCTAGGAACGCATTAAAATTCAAAGGAACAGTAGCACGGGCCATTTATCTACAACAACATAGACATGCAAAATACTACCAGGTACTAAATTCATGATAAATTAAAGTTCAATTAATCATATTACTTAAGAACTCCCACTTAGATAGACCTCCCTCTAGTCATCTAAATGATCACGTGATCCATATCAACTAAACCATGTCCGGTCATCATGTGAGATGGAGGAGTTTTCAATGGTGAACATCACTATGTTGATCATATCTACTATATGATTCACGCTCGACCTTTCGGTCTCAGTGTTCCGAGGCCATATCTACATATGCTAGGCACGTCAAGTTTAACCTGAGTATTATGCTTGTGCAAAACTGGCTTGCACCCGTTGTATGTGAACATAGAGCTTATCACACCCGATCATCATGTGGTGTCTCGGCACGACGAACTGTAGCAACGGTGCATACTCAGGGAGAACACTTATACCTTGAAATTTAGTGAGAGATCATCTTGTAATGCTACCGCCATACTAAGCAAAATAATATGCATAAAAGATAAACATCACATGCAATCTATATACGTGATATGATATGGCCATCATCATCTTGTGCCTTTGATCTCCATCTCCAAAGCACCGTCATGATCACCATCGTCACCGGCTTGATACCTTGATCTCCATCGTAGCATCGTTGTCGTCTCGCCAACTATTGCTTCCACGACTATCGCTACCGCATAGTGATAAAGTAAAGCAATTACATGGCGATTGCATTTCATACAATAAAGTGACAACCATATGGCTCCTGCCCGATAACTTTGTTACAAAACATGATCATCTCATACAACAGTTTATATAATCACGTCTTGACCATACCACATCACAACATGCCATGCAAAAACAATTTAGACATCCTCTACTTTATTGTTGCAAGTTTTACGTGGCTGCTACGGGCTTAGCAAGAACCGTTCTTACCTACGCATCAAAAACCACAACAATTTTTTGTCAAGTGTGATGTTTTAACCTTCAACAAGGATCGTGCGTAATCACACTTGATTCAAATAAAGCTGGAGAAACAGACACCCAGTAGCCACCTGTGTGCGAAGCACGTCGGTAGAACCAGTCTCATGAACGCGGTCATGTAATGTTGGTCTGGGCCGCTTCATCCAACAATACAGCCGAATCAAAGTATGACATGCCGGTACGCAGTATGCCTATTATCGCCCACAACTCTTTGTGTTCTACTCGTGCATATAACATCTATGCATAGACCTGGCTCTGATGCCATGTTAACCCACAAGTATAGGGGATCGCAACAGTTTTCGAGGGTGGAGTATTCAACCCAAATTTATTGATTCGACACAAGGGAAGCCAAAGAATATTCTCAAGTATTAACAGTTGAGTTGTCAATTCAACCGCACCTGAAAGACTTAATATCTGCAGCAAAGTATTTAATAGCAAAGTAATATGGAAGTAACGGTAACGGTGGAAAAAGTAACAGTATTGGTTTTGTAGTGATTGTAACAGTGGCAACGGTAAAGTAACTAAGCAAAGATCAATATGTGAAAAGCTCGTTGGTATTGGATCAGTGATGGATAATTATGTCGAATGTGATTCCTCATGTAACAGTTATAACGTAGGGTGACACAGAACTAGCTCCAGTTCAGTAATGTAATGTAGGTATGTATTCCGTATATAGTCGTACGTGCTTATGGAAAAGAACTTGCATGACATCTTTTGTCCTACCCTCCCATGGCAGCGGGGTCCTATCGGAAACTAAGGGATATTAAGGCCTCCTTTTAATAGAGTACCGGAACAAAGCATTAACACTTAGTGAATACATGAACTCCTCAAACTATAGTCATCATCGGGAGTGGTCCCGATTATACCGGATCATAACACATAGTAGGTGACTATTGACTTGCAAAATAGGATCAAGAACTCACATATATTCATGGAAACATAATAGGTTCAGATCTGAAATCATGGCACTCGGGCCCTAGTGACAAGCAGTAAGCATAGCAAAGTCATAGCAACATCAATCTCAGAACATAGTGGATACTAGGGATCAAACCCTAACAAAACTAACTCGATTACATGATAAATCTCATCCAACCCATCACCGTCCAGCAAGCCTACGATGGAATTACTCATGCACGGCAGTGAACATCATGAAATTGGTGATGGAGGAAGGTTGATGACGATGGCGACGGATTCCCCTCTCCAGAGCCTGGAACGGACTCCAGATCAGCCCTCCCGAGAGAGATTAGGGCTTGGCGGCGGCTCCATATCGTAAAACGTGACGAATCCTTCTTCCTATTTTTTCCACGAACGTGAATATATAGAGTTGGAGTTGAGGTCGGTGGAGCCTCAGAGGGCCCACGAGACAGGGGGCGCGCCCTAGGGGAGTGGGCGCACCCCCACCTTCATGGACAGGTTGTGGGCCCCTGGTGTTGATTCTTTCGCCAGTATTTTTTATAAATTCCAAAAATATTCTCCGTGAAGTTTCAGGTCATTCTAAGAACTTTTATTTCTGCACAAAAATAACACCATGGCAATTCTGCTGAAAACTGCGTCAGTCCAGGTTAGTTCCATTCAAATCATGCAAGTTAGAGTCCAAAACAAGGTCAAAAGTGTTTGGAAAAGTAGATACGATGGAGACGTATCATGCCACTGTTGGGGAACACAGTATTTCAAAAAAAAAATCTACGATCACGCAAGATCTATCTAGGAGATGCATAGCAACGAGAGGGGAGAGTGTGTCTATGTACCCTTGTAGATCGAAAGCGGAAGCATTTAGTAACGCGGTTGATGTAGTCAAACGTCTTTGCGATCCAACCGATCAAGTACCGAACGCATGGCACCTCCGCGATCTGCACACGTTCAGCTCGGTGACGTCCCTCGTACTCTTGATCCAGCTGAGGCCGAGGGTAAGTTCCTTCAACACGATGGCGTAGTGACGGTGATGATGAAGTTACCGATGCAGGGCTTCGCCAAAGCACTACGACAATATGACCGAGGTGGAAAACTGTGGAGGGGGGCACCGCACACGGCTAAAGATCAACTTGTGTGTCTATGGGGTGCCCCCTCCCTCGTATATAAAGGAGGGGAGGAGGAGGAGGGCCGACCACAAGGGGCACGCCTAAAGGGGGGAATCCTACTCCTAATAGGAGTAGGTTTCCCCTTTTCCTAGTCCTAGTAGGAGAAGAAGGAAGGAGAGGAAGAAGAGAAGGAAAGGGGGGCCGGCCCCCCTAGTCCTAGTCCAATTCAATTTGGACTAGGGGGGCGCGCGCCACACCTTGGCATGCCTCCTCTCTTCCACCATTAGGCCCATGAGGCCCAATAACTTCCCAGGGGGGTTCCGGTAACCCCCGGTACTCTGAAACGACCCGAACCATTCCGGTGTCCGAATGTAGCCTTCCAATATATGAATCTTTATGTATCGACCATTTCGATACTCCTCGTCATGTCCATGATCTCATCCAGGTCTCCGAACAACCTTTGGTACATCAAATCACATAACTCATAATACATATCGTCATCGAACGTTAAGCGTGCGGACCCTACGGGTTCGAGAACTATGTAGACATGACCGAGACACATCTCCGGTCAATAACCAATAGCGGAACCTGGATTCTCGTATTGGTTCCTACATATTCTACGAAGATCTTTATCGGTCAAACCGCACAACAACATGCGTTGTTCCCTTTGTCATCGGTATGTTACTTGCCTGAGATTCGATCGTCGGTATCATCATACCTAGTTCAATCTTGTCACCGGCAAGTCCCTTTACTCGTTCCGTAATGCATCATCCCATGACTAACTCATTATTCACATTGCTTGCAAGGCTTATAGTGATGTGCATTACCGAGAGGGCCCAGAGATACCTCTCCGAGAATCGGAGTGATAAATCCTAATCTCGATCTATGCCAACTCAACAAACACCATCGGAGACACCTGTAGAGCATCTTTATAATCACCCAGTTACGTTGTGACGTTTGATAGCACACTATGTGTTCCTCCGGTATTCGGGAGTTGCATAATCTCATAGTCATAGGAACATGTATAAGTCATGAAGAAAGCAATAGCAATAAACTAAACGATCATAGTGCTAAGCTAACGGATGGGTCTTGTCCATCACATCATTCTCTAATGATGTGATCTCTTTCATCAAATGACAACACATGTCCATGGCTAGGAAACTTAACCATCTTTGATTAACGAGCTAGTCAAGTAGAGGCAAACTAGGAACACTTTGTTTGTCTATGTATTCACACATGTACTGAGTTTCTAGTTAATACAATTCTAGCATGAATAATAAACATTTATCATGATATAAGGAAATATAAATAACAACTTTATTATTGCCTCTAGGGCATATTTCCTTCAGTTGTAAATGTTAACATGAACACATAAAGTATGTTTGCCCGCGTCCAGATGTTGCTTGATGTCAACAAGGAGCTCGCTTGTTTCGCTATAATACACCCTGAGGGAGACGAGATGTTGAACTTTCGTGCAAAGTACGAGAATGTTCCACATTTACATGAGGTTTGTGGCAAGATGGGGCATGTTTACACTATGGAGCATGAGCCAAGTGCTTCCTGCTTTGGTAAGTGGCTCGTAGCCAATGCTTCATAGAATAGGGTGCAAGAGATGGAGGAAGATAACTGTCCTGGCCCTGGACATGGATGGCATACTGCTCGTGGAGGGCAGGGTTGGGATAGTTTATACAAACTTGTAGCCCATGAGCATGAGAGAAATGATTCCCACAAAGGACTTCAAGTGATGTTGGATTTGGGTGATCACTCAAGAAGTTTTCGACCCCAAGTATGTTGGGTTGCCTGTGCAGAAGGCAGAATGCATAAAGGAGGGTTATAGAGTGTTCAATCCAGGCTTAGTAAAAGGCTCATGGATTCGAGTGAAAGATACATGGCATCCCGTAGTAAGGAAATTCTTATCACATCAATCTCTAAGGCTATACATACCTTTTTGATGAGTGTATTTAAGATCCCATATTGTTTTTGTGATGATCTTACTAGAATGGTGTTATTATTGGTGGGAAGTTGAGAAAGAAAGAAGGAAATTGGCATGGGTTGCCTGGGACAAGCTTGTTCTACCAAAACAAAAGGGAGGGCTTGGTTTCAGAGACATGAGGGCCTTCAACCAAGCTCTCTTGTCCAAACAAGTGTGGTGGTTACTAAATCATTCAGACATCCTTTGTTCATGTTTGTTAAAAGCCAGGTACTTTCCCAATGCCAACCATGTTGATAGTGTTTCCCGGGAATGCCTCTGCTGTTTAGGAAAGACTTGAACATGGTCTTCAACTACTGAAGAAATGTCTTATCAGGAGGGTGGGGAATGACACATCTATTCAGACCTGGCAGGACCCATGGATTCCTAGGGGGGCCATCATTCCGCCCTATAACCTCGAAGCTACAATGTAGACTCAATAGAGTTTCGGACAACAATGCCTGGATTCCAAACTTGTTGAACATACACTTTTATCTCGCTGACGTGGTGGTCATCCAAAAAATCCGTACATCACCTAGACAGCAGGAGGATTTCCTCGCGTGGCAGCCATACCCCAATGGGTGCTTTGTGCTCGTAGCGCATATAAACTTGCGATGGAGGCACACGAAAATTCTTTCTCGTTGGAAGCCTCTAGCTCTTGCCCTGACCTAAAGTTGTGTAACTTGGTCTGGCAGGCGGTGGTGCCCCATAGGATGCAGGTCACAGCATGAAGGTGATCTCCGGGGTGCTAGCTACCATGTTGTGTAAGTGTCGCCATCACCTAGCTCGACGCGTGATGTGCCCACTATGCGGCAAGGCAAACTAGGGTACATATCATGCAGCTATGTTATGGGATTTGATGACCGAAGTCTGGCCTATACCCAATAAGGAACAAGTTTTGTACACCGAAGAAGAATGGTTGTTAAACTTTTTGGCACTGCATTCAAGTGACATTCGAGATATGATCATCATGTTAATATGGAGGATTTGAAACCTTCAGAATGACCTGGTTCATGGTAAAGAAATTGCACGGATGAAAGCTTTGAGGAGTTTCTTATGTAGCTACCTTAACTTGGTCCATAATATATAACATCTCATAACTGAGCAAGTAATCAAATGCAAGTCTCTTGTTAATGATGTCGTTAAGGTGCAGAGTGTGAAGGTTCTTCTGCCGGCGCCCCCATGGACACTGCCACCAGCGGATTGGTTTTCTTTATCAGCGGATGGGTCTTTGTCCTCAAAGGATGAATCAGCAAGAGCGGGCATAATCTTGAGGAACAACAATTGTGAGGTTACTTTTGCTTCATACCAGCTGATGTTCTATTGCAACAATGCTCTCGAAGCGCAGATTCAAGCAATAATGATAGGAATGTCACTGGCCCTTCAATAGTCTAGCCTTCCTGTTGCACTGGTCGGACTCGATGATAGCTCTCTCTTTTATGTCAGTGCTTCCCTTGCCAAATCACCATTTGGTAATCTTGTTAAGGAAATCAAGAATCAAATGGTAGAACGGGAGTTTAAACCAATTGAGATAGCTAGGTCCCATAATAGGGTTTCACATTGTCTCGCTAATTATGCTCGTACCGCTCATAACACCACCTGTTGGTTGCAATAAGGCCACCATTTCATTCACAATCTTGTATTAGCAGATTGTAACCATCTGGCCATGGAATGAAATCTCGTGGTTACCCGGGAAAAAAAACTAGGTTGATAACACGTGTGTTCCCGTTAAAACTCAACTCCCGAACTGTTGTTTCACTGATGCAATGGAACAGGCAGCTTCGGCTCTTATTTGCCTACCCAAAAGAACCATCGCCTGAATACGCGACCAAATCGTTCAAAATTCCGTCCGTTGTACGTATCAAGGCTATATGTTCAGTGGAATATCAAACGTGTTGTTGTCAGGTGATCCACCAAATAAGTGCGTCAAGAGGTAACTGGTTATCCTTCATCATGTTCAAGTAGCCGAAAGAAAAAATGCTCATCAGGGCTGGATCGTTACAACCATCCTGCCAGTATTATTTTCTCAGACGTTCCGCCAAAAATCCAAGAGCTCGCCGCAAGCGAACCCAAGACTAGGAAACATATACAAATATAGAAGACAAACTCTTCTGTGCTCGTAGTCGCAGCATTTTATGGAGCACAAATGTCAAATTAAGCTAGGACAGAAAGGTATGCCTGCTCCCTGGCTCTACGATGATGGTGCCGGTGCCAACTTCTTGGGTGGTGGATTTCCTCCAGCAAGCAGCACGTACGCATAGAAACAAGCCATCGCAGTGCTGCACCATTTTGAAGAAAGAGTAACAATACATCAAGGTCTTCAATTTCCACGAGAAAAATGAAGGGGGTTATACATCAACAGTAAGGTACCTCAGTGAAGCGTAGAAGCCCCAAGGAAGAATTCTATTTGTCTGCAAGACAGAACTATGATTAACTCACTGTTATGAAAGGAATGATCCATACAAATGGAACGTGCACGGTAGTTACCAGTAAATATGCATGAGAATACTTCCATGCAAGGACAGCAGAAATTGCTAAAACAGAGCAAATTGAACATGTCAATAAGCAAACATGTAATACAGAACAAGCAAACATATAATACACCAAGAATATGGAATGTTATCTCACCTGCTTGGCCCAATATAAACAGGAAGCTGGATCTTCCACTCCTCCAGAAGTTTAAACTGAGGGTACCAAGAAGGAGCGTAGCAAGCCCAGGTGCAACACCTAGGACAAGACTTACAGTACTCCTAGAGAAGAAGTAGCCTAGAAGCCCCATGCAGAACAAAAGACCACCTGCACTACCAAGTGAAATTATTTGTTATATGCAGACACATCCAAGCGAACAGGGTTCATGTTTTCAGTGCTACTTTCTACAGGGTACCATTCAAGACTGATGAAACCGTTAATGAAATAAGGAACATTTCCTGTTTGAAGTATGACTGTAAAAGAAAGCAGTCATGCCACTCTCATTTTCAACTGGTTTAGGATTATTTATCATACCTATATAGCAAGGGCAATCTCTGACATTCTTTAGAATTTCTGCTATATAAGGAAAATTGCAGCATTTCTGAAACTTGCAGGATCAATCAACACTATAGCAGTGAGTTTGGGTAATTATGCAGTGAGAAGCTCATCTTTACTTTCAAACAGTTACGACCTTACTGCTCACTTTCATTAACAAGCTGAAGAAAATAATATCGCTTTACAATGTATACTGGTAATTCTCCTAAAAGCGAAACTGGTATTTGCAAAATCAAACCCACCAGGAAACTTCTGCGGCAGGATTTTACATTCACCCACATGCTTATTCAATTAGAAAATGACAGGATTTTGCCTTTGTTGTAAAAAGAGTTACTTACCGAAAGGAATCCCAAAACAAAAATCATGGATCTTAGCACTCCTCTTTTGGGGAGTAACATCTTCAACTGCTGCTACAAGTTCACCTGCTTGATCTGATCTCGAATTCAACTCTTCAGCTCGAGTGTTTTCATTAGCACATTTTGTTGCAATTTTGGCACCAAAACCAAATGGCTTCCTACCCACTGCACTGGTAGAAACTGAAAGCTGAGGCAACAAAATATGTTAAAAAGGTAAAGTCAACCTTTTTTGAGTTTTGCATTATTTTCTCTAAGAAACAAATCTTCTGGTCATTATACCCAAGCTAATCCTGTGGAAGAGCATGGCTTGATACTGCAGGATATAATGTACTACCTCCGTCCCAAAATAAGTGTCTCAAGGTTAGTACAACTTTGCAGTTTGCAGTAAAGTTAGTACAAAGTTGAGACACTTATTTTGGGACGGAGGGAGTACTTTTTTGCAGAATATTATAACACCAAAATGCATCTCAAGACTTGTGCCACCAAAATGCATTTACTACCAATGGTGATATGTATCTAGATGTATTTTAGTTCTAGATACATCCATTTCTGCGACGAGTAATTTGGAACGGAGGGAGTACAACAGAACAATTAAACCAGCTAAGGTTCTCATCTCAAAGGTCCTCCCAATAAGGGCAGAAATACATGCACTGATTAAACGCTTGACTATAAAAATCGGAAAGCTTGATCATGTGGTTATATATTTGGTCCATGCTAGAAGAACAAACTGTAAACTACAGAAGTATGAATTCAAATGTTTATTGTTCCAAATTTCTACAAGCAGATTCAGCAACCATTTTCTTGCCTCTTTGTGATCTAATTTTCCTTAGACAACGTGCACGCACCATCAATGATCAAACTACCAGATGCCTGTAAATGGAAAACTTCCCCTTACTACACCTACTAAATTGTCAAGTGCACATAAACTCGATATTTCTTCTTTATGAAAATCACAGAAAAACTGGTGTATTTTACACAACAACAAAATATTCTAGTGGTCAATTGTCAAGAACTTATAAAACAACAGTAACATGTTCTTCAGATGAGTAGAGTGTCATCCAATTCCAAACACAAGAAAATATAACAGGGTATGAATGAATTACCCAAAGATAGTGTTTACTGTCTGGATCAGGGTAATACCTTTAGTGAACCGGCGAGAGGGTGACGTGGCCACCGGCAGGAGGAGGGGACTCTGAAGGCTCCATGCCTCCGAGCGACTGTGGCCGATCCACGGAGCTGCGCCGCCGCTACCGCCATGTGGGATTGCGATGGTGAAACAGGACTTTTTACCATTTGCCCTGAAGTTGGTGCAACTTTGTTGATTTATTTGGCCAAATTGGTGTGCCGCCGTTTCAAATGCCCTGAAGTTGATGTGCCAATCAATGAGTTCCCGACATGTGTGATACAAAATGAAGTACTCACTTAAATCTAACCCACCCCACCCCACCCCCCTCCCCCCTTTTCCACAAGCATATATGGTTTGCACCTGAACGGCAGCCACGCAGCAGGAGCGCGTATATGCTCACTTTCTCATAAATTTTGTCCAGTTTTTCCCACAAAAATTATTTGATCACAGGAAAACAAGAGTCTCCTTAATTAGAAATAAAAACGCTAAGAATTTTTTTCATGGCATCTATGTCGAATAACGAGTTTCTCATCTAGGGTTTCCACGAGGGATTCAACCAATCAAGGAACTCGTTAGAGAGGAAAATATAAGGGGGGGACGGAGCATACCTTGCCGTCGCTGTCGCCCTGGCTGCCGGACTTGGACCGAGGTCGAGGGGGCGTCGGGGCAGCGACTGAAAGAGAGGGAAACGAGAGACGAGGAAGGAGGGTTGGAGGGAGGAGAGATCCCAGGATCTGTTCGCGGCGGTGCGGGGCCTGTCCTGTGGGCAGACCTGGAAATTAACCAGGGGCGGTATGGTTATTTCAGTCATCCCGAGGGTTAAAAAGTTTAGCAATTGATCCTCTGGACCAAAATTTATCCAAGGAATGTGTCACACTCACGGTCGTTAAAGTGCGACTCTTCTTCCTTCTCTCCCGTGCCCTTCTCTCCCGTCTTCTTGGCCACGCTTGCTACCTTGCACAGTTCGTGCTTCTTCTTTCCTCCTCGACGTTTCTTTTTTTTTACCGGAAAAACTTCCAATCTATTCTTCTTGAATCATGATAGTACAACGAACACTAGAAATAATAAAAATTACATCCAAATCCGTAGACCACCTAGTGACAACTACAATCACTGAAGCGAGCCGAAGGTGCGCCGCTGTCATCGCCCCTCCCTCGCCGGAGCCGGAGAAACCTTATTGTAGTAGACAGTCGGGAAGTCGTCGTGCTAAGGCCCCGTAGAACCAACGCACCAGAATAGCAACCGTCGCAGATGAAGAGTGTAGATCAAAAGGATCCAATCTGAAAACACACGAACGAAGACAAAACGACGAACAAATCCGAGCAAATTCACCAAAGACGGATCTGCCGGAGATACACCTCCACACGCCCACCGATGATGCAAGACGCATCACCAGGACGGGGGGCTAGGCAGGAAGACCTTTATTTCATCTTCAGGAAGCCGCCCCCGTCTCGCATTCCTAAATACGACACAAACCCTAACAAAGCTCGAGAAAAGATCTAAAAACGGAGCCCTCCCACCGGCAAGGGCCGAGATCCACTCCGCCTCCATGGCCATAGGGCCACTGAAGATGGGACGGATCGGCGCTGGCGCCGGCAGGAGGCAGAAAGCTAGGGTTCTAGGGAGGCAGCGGCTAGCTCCGGAGAAGAATTGACCTGGCGGATTAGATTCCTCGACGTTTCCTTGGCGCATCAGATGATAAAAAACCTGTCGTGCCTAAAAAATGTTTTTATGGTATTTTAGGCTAAAAGATAGTGCTCCAACAGATGATATATCTTATCACGTGTCAAAAATTGCCTCCTCTCCAAATTTGTAACACCTGTGCGGCTGCATAAAAAACCAAATACAACGCACATGCTACCAACCGTCACACTAAAGTTTTCCGTTGCCTGCCCGCTGCCCTCCCACGACCGTCGTCGGTCACGGAATAGAACTTCGATGTGCACGCTTCATCTCCTGCCGTCGGTCGAATGCGGCCCCCAACCACCAACACTGCCCCTTCCTCCCCTTTGGCTTATTCTCCGCCTTCTCGGCCTTCCCCCTCAAGCGCCATCCTGTCCTCGTCCTCTCCACCTTCGCCTTCTCCGACCAGCTCGCTAAGCTTGAGCATGTGCTCAGCATCACGAGGACGCCGACGTGCCACACCACCCCATCCCGAGCCGACAGGGATGAGCTGATCCCACCGTTGTTCATGTTGGATCCAGCCGCGAAGAGGAGAGCATGGGGTGGCAGGGTCCTAATGAAGCACGTGGGTTGTGATTCATGGTCATCGTGTACGATCCGGCCGGCACCGTGCGCCTCTGGGTCAAGATCACGGTGTTCAGTCCCTTTGTTGGTGTGTGTTGGCAGTGTTGTTGTTTGCTTTATGCTCTCATAGTTGATATCACCTCTAGGCACGAGGTCATTGCACACAGAGGAGCACAAGGGGTGTTGGGGTTAGGCCAACTCCAATGCGTGACCCAAATGGTCCGGTCGCGCCTTTTGGGGCTAAACGGATAGAAATTGCAGCCCAACGTGCGGGAGCAAATGGATAAGTGTTCGTTTTTTGTCCGCTTTCGACCCATTCCCGGCCCAAATTTAGGTCGCATTTGCGTCGAAACGGACAGCGCACAGATGGGCGGGATGCGTACCCTTGTCCTCACCTGGCCCGCTTGTCGAGGGTGCAACTCCCTCTTTTCTCTGGCTGCCCCTCGCCTGCCCCCCTCCCCCGCCATAGCTACCGCATCCGGTACCCAGGAAGCTACGACTACCGGCGATGCCCATCGACCCCAACACCTTCCGATAGGCGCTGCATAGCCGCCGGCCGCGAACGCCAACCTTGCTTGCTGCCCTGTGAGGGGAGCCCGAGGTGCTCTTCTCGGCCGCGTCTCCACCACAACCGCAAGGTGTTTGATACTTTTCTCACAAGGTACCATGGACAGTGGGGATGATTATTTTTTCCACAACTTCATTTGTTCATTGGATGACGAAGAGCTTGTGATCGATGCATTGGTCGTCAATGACCACATTGCTAGGCAACTGCCTCGGTTAGGGGATCAATCCCAGGGCATGCTCCAGCCTTGAACCGCAATAGGTAGAGCGGCCACGACCTTCTCTATATTGATTACTTTGAGAATGTCGCGCTCTTCAAACCACATCAATTCCGCCATCTCTTTCATATGACGAGACATGTGTTCAATCGTATTCGGGGAGGAGTAGTTGAAGGAAATATGCCCTAGAGGCAATAATAAAGTTGTTATTTATATTTCCTTATATCATGGTAAATGTTTATTATTCATGCTAGAATTGTATTAACCAGAAACTTAGTACATGTGTGAATACATAGACAAACAGAGTGTCCCTAGTATGCCTCTACTTGACTAGCTCGTTAATCAAAGATGGTTAAGTTTCCTAGCCATATACATGTGTTGTCATTTGATGAACGGGATCACATCATTAGAGAATGATGTGATGGACAAGACCCATCCGCTAGCTTAGCATTATGATCGTTTAGTTCTATTGCTATTGCTTTCTTCATGACTTACACATGCTCCTATGACTATGAGATTATGCAACTCTCGAATACCGGAGGAACACCTTGTGTGCTATCAAGCGTCACAACGTAACTGGGTGACTATAAAGATGCTCTACAGGTGTCTCCGATGGTGTTTGTTGAGTTGGCATAGATCGAGATTAGGATTTGTCACTCCGATTGTCGGAGAGGTATCTCTGGGGCCTCTCGGTAATGCACATCACTATAAGCCTTGCAAGCAATGTGATTAATGAGTTAGTTGTAGAATGATGCATTACGGAACGAGTAAAGAGACTTGCCAGTAATGAGATTGAACTAGGTATGATGATACCAACGATCGAATCTCGGGCAAGTAACATACCGATGACAAAGGGAACAACGTATGTTGTTATGCGGTTTGACTGATACAGATCTTCGTAGAATATGTAGGAACCAATATGATCATCCAAGTTCCGCTATTGGTTATTGACCGGAGATGTGTCTCGGTCATGTCTACATAGTTCTCGAACCCGTAGGGTCCGCACGCTTAACGTTCGATGACGATTTGTATTATGAGTTATGTGATTTGATGTACCGAAGATTGTTCGGAGTCCCGGATGAGATCACAGACATGACGAGGAGTCTCGAAATAGTCGAGAATAAAGATTGATATATTGGACCATGTTATTCGGACACCGGAAGTGTTCCGGATAGTTTCGGATAAAACCGGAGTGCCGGTGGGGTTACCGGAACCCCCCGAGGAAGTAATGGGCCTTAGTGGGCCTTAGGGGAGAGAGAGAGGGCAGCAGCCATGAGGTGGTGCCCCCCCAAGGGGAGTCCGAATAGGACTAGGGGAGGGGGCGCGGCCCCTCTTTCCCTCTCCCACCCCCTCTCCTTCCTTCTTCTCCTACTTGGACTAGGAAAGGGGGGGCGATTCCTACTTGGAGTAGGATTCCCCCCCCCCTTGGGCGCGCCCCTTAGGGTCGGCCGGCCTCCTCCTCCCCTCCTTTATATACGGGGGAGGGGGCACCCCATAGACACACAAATTGATCTTTAGCCGTGTGCGGTGCCTCCTCCACAGTTTTACACCTCGGTCATATTGTCGTAGTGCTTAGGCGAAGACCTGCGTCGGTAACTTCATCATCACCGTCAACACGCAGTCATGCTGACGGAACTCACCCTCGGCCTCAACTGGATCAATAGTACGAGGGACATCATCGAGCTGAACGTGTGTCGCGGAGGTGCCGTGCGTTCGGTGCTTGATCGGTTGGATCGCGAAGACGTTCGACTACATCAACCGCGTTACTAAACGCTTCCGCTTTCGGTCTACGAGGGTACGTAGACACACTCTCCCCTCTCGTTGCTATACATCTCCTAGATAGATCTTGCGTGATCGTAGGAAAGTTTTTAAAATACTGTGTTCCCCAACAGTGGCATCTGAGCCAGGTCTATGCGTAGATATTATATGCACGAGTAGAACACAAAGAGTTGTGGGCGATAATAGTCATACTGCTTACCAGCATGTCATACTTTGATTCTATGGTATTGTTGGATGAAGCGGCACAGACCGACATTAGATGACCATGTTCATGAGATTGGTTCTACCGATGTGCTTCGCACACAGGTGGCTAGTGGGTGTCTGTTTCTCCGGCTTTAGTTGAATCGATTTTGACTACGTCAGGTCCTTGTTGAAGATTAAAACAGCACACTTGACGAAAAATCGTTGTGGTTTTGATGCGTAGGTAAGAACGGTTCTTGCTAAGCCCATAGCAGTTGTTGGGGAACGTAGTAATTTCAAAAAAATTCCTATGCACACGCAAGATCATGGTGATGCATAGCAACGAGAGGGGAGAGTGTTGTCCACGTACCCTCGTAGAACGAAAGCGGAAGCGTTAGCACAACGCGATTGATGTAGTCGTACGTCTTCACGGCCCGACCGATCAAGCACTGAAACTACGGCACCTCCGAGTTCTAGCACACGTTCAGGCTCGATGACGATCCCCGGACTCCGATCCAGCAGAATGTCGGGGAAGAGTTCCGTCAGCACGACGACGTGGTGACGATCTTGATGTTCTACTGTCACAGGGCTTCGCCTAAGCACCACTACAATATTATCGAGGACTATGCTGGAGGGGGGCACCGCACACGGCTAAGAGATCAATGATCAACTGTTGTGTCTAAGGGGTGCCCCCTGCCCCCGTATATAAAGGAGCAAGGGAGGGAGGCGGACGGCCTAGGAGGAGGGCGCGCCAAGGGGGGAGTCCTACTCCCACCGGGAGTAGGACTCCTCCTTCCCTTGTTGGAGTAGGAGAGAAGGAAAGAGGGGGAGAGGAACAAGGAAAAGTGGGCTGCACCCCTTGTCCAATTCGGACCAGAGGGGGGGCGCGCGCCTCCTTCCTTTTGGCCTCTCTCCTCTATTCCTGTATGGCCCAATAAGGCCCATATACTCCCCGACGAATTCCCGTAACTCTCCCGTACTCCGAAAAATACCCGAATCACTCGGAACCTTTCCGATGTCCGAATATAGTCGTCCAATATATCGATATTTATGTCTCGACCATTTCGAGACTCCCCGTCATGTCCCCGATCTCATCCGGGACTCCGAACTCCTTCGATACATCAAAACCCATAAACTCATAATATAACTGTCATCGAAACCTTAAGCGTGCGGACCCTACGGGTTCGAGAACAATGTAGACATGACCGAGACACGTCTCCGGTCAATAATCAATAGCGGAACCTGGATGCTCATATTGGCTCCCACATATTCTACGAAGATCTTTATCGGTCAGACCGCATAACAACATACGTTGTTCCCTTTGTCATCGGTATGTTACTTGCCCGAGATTCGATCGTCGGTATCTCAATACCTAGTTCAATCTCGTTACTGGCAAGTCTCTTTACTCGTTCCGTAATACATCATCCCGCAACTAACTCATTAGTTGCAATGCTTGCAAGGCTTAAGTGATGTGCATTACCGAGAGGGCCCAGAGATACCTCTCCGACAATCGGAGTGACAAATCCTAATCTCGAAATACGCCAACCCAACAAGTACCTTCGGAGACACCTGTAGAGCACCTTTATAATCACCCAGTTACGTTGTGACGTTTGGTAGCACACAAAGTGTTCCTCTGGTAAACGGGAGTTGCATAATCTCATAGTCATAGGAACATGTATAAGTCATGAAGAAAGCAATAGCAACAAACTAAACGATCAAGTGCTATGCTAACGGAATGGGTCAAGTCAATCACATCATTCTCCTAATGATGTGATCCCGTTAATCAAATGACAACTCATGTCTATGGTTAGGAAACATAACCATCTTTGATCAACGAGCTAGTCAAGTAGAGGCATACTAGTGACACTCTGTTTGTCTATGTATTCACACATGTATTATGTTTCCGGTTAATACAATTCTAGCATGAATAATAAACATTTATCATGATATAAGGAAATAAATAATAACTTTATTATTGCCTCTAGGGCATATTTCCTTCAGTCTCCCACTTGCACTAGAGTCAATAATCTAGTTCACATCGCCATGTGATTTAATACCAATAGTTCACATCACCATGTGATTAACACCCATAGTTCACATCGACATGTGACCAACACCCAAAGGGTTTACTAGAGTCAATAATCTAGTTCACATCGCTATGTGATTAACACCCAAAGAGTACTAAGGTGTGATCATGTTTTGCTTTGTGAGAGAAGTTTAGTCAGCGGGTCTGCCACATTCAGATCCGTAAGTATTTTGCAAATTTCTATGTCAACAATGCTCTGCACGGAGCTACTCTAGCTAATTGCTCCCACTTTCAATATGTATCCAGATTGAGATTTAGAGTCATCTGGATCAATTTGCATCGACGTAACCCTTTACGACGAACCTTTTGTCACTTCCATAATCGAGAAACATATCCTTATTCCACTAAGGATAATTTTGACCAATGTCCAGTGATCTACTCCTAGATCACTATTGTACTCCTTTGCCAAACTCAGGGCAGGGTATACAATAGGTCTGGTACACAGCATGGCATACTTTATAGAACCTATGGCTGAGGCATAGGGAATGACTTGCATTCTCTCTCTATCTTCTGCCGTGGTCGGGTTTTTTTGAGTCTTACTCAACTTCACACCTTGTAACATAGGCAAGAACTCCTTCTTTGACTGTTCCATTTTGAACTACTTCAAAATCTTGTCAAGGTATGTACTCATTGAAAAACTTATCAAGCGTCTTGATCTATCTCTATAGATCTTGATGCTCAATATGTAAGCAGCTTCACCGAGGTCTTTCTTTGAAAAAACTCCTTTCAAACATTCCTTTATGCTTTGCAGAATAATTCTACATCATCTTCGATCAACAATATGTCATACATATACTTATCAGAAATGTTGTAGTGCTCCCACTCACTTTCTTGTAAATACAGGCTTCACCGCAAGTCTGTATAAAACTATATGCTTTGATCAACTTATCAAAGCGTATATTCCAACTCCGAGATGCTTGCACCAGTCCATAGATGGATCGCTGGAGCTTGCATATTTTGTTAGTACCTTTAGGATCGACAAAACCTTCTGGTTGCATCATATACAACTCTTCTTTAATAAATCCTATTAAGGAATGCAGTTTTGTTTATCCATTTGCCAGATTTCATAAAATGCGGCAATAGCTAACATGATTCGGACAGACTTAAGCATAGATACGAGTGAGAAATTCTCATCGTGGTCAACACCTTGAACTTGTCGAAAACCTTTTTGCGACAATTCTAGCTTTGTAGATAGTAACACTACTATCAGCGTCCGTCTTCCTCTTGAAGATCCATTTAATCTCAATGGCTCGCCGATCTTTGGGCAAGTCAATCAAAGTCCATACTTTGTTCTTATACATGGATCTCATCTCAGATTTCATGGCCTCAGGCCATTTCGCGGAATCTGGGCTCATCATCGCTTCCTCATAGTTTGTAGGTTCTTCATGGTCAAGTAACATGACCTCCAGAACAGGATTACCGTACCACTCTGGTGCGGATCTCACTCTGGTTTACCTACGAGGTTCGGTAGTAACTTGATCTGAAGTTACATGATCATCATCATTAGCTTCCTCACTAATTGGTGTAGTAGTCACAGGAACAGATTTCTGTGATGAACTACTTTCCAATAAGGGAGCAGGTACAGTTACCTCATCAAGTTCTACTTTTCTCCCACTCACTTCTTTCAAGAGAAACTCCTTCTCTAGAAAGGATCCATTCTCAGCAATGAATATCTTGCCTTCGGATCTGTGATAGAAGGTGTACCCAACATTTTCTTTTGGGTATCCTATGAAGACGCACTTCTCCGATTTGGGTTTGAGCTTATCAGGTTGAAACTTTTTCACATAAGCATTGCAACCTCAAACTTTAAGAAACGACAACTTAGGTTTCTTGCCAAACCATTGTTCATACGGTGTCGTCTCAACGGATTTAGATGGTGCCCTATTTAACGTGAATGTAGTTGTCTCTAATGCATAACCTCAAAACTATAGTGGTTAATCGGTAAGAAACATCATAGATTGCACTATATCCAATAATAGTATGGTTATGACGTTCGGACACACCATTATGCTGTGGTGTTCTAGGTGGCACGATTTTGTGAAACTATTCCACATTGTTTTAATTGAAGACCAAACTCATAACTCAAATATTTGTCTCTGCGATCAGATCGTAGAAACTTTATTTTCTTGTCACGATGATTTTCCACTTCACTCTGAAGTTTTGAACTTTTCAAATGTTTCAGACTTATGTTTCATCAAGTAGATATACCCATATCTGCTCAAATCATCTGTGAAGGTCAGAAAATAACGATACCCGCCGCGAGCCTCAACATTCATCAGACTGCATACATCAGTATGTATTATTTCCAATAAGTCAGTTGCTTGCTCCATTGTTCCGGAGAATGGAGTCTTAGTCATCTTGCCCATGAGGCACTGTTCGCAAGCATCAACTGATTCATAATCAAGTGATTCCAAAAGCCCATCAACATGGATTTTCTTCATGCGCTTTACACCAATATGACCTAAACGGCAGTGCCACAAATAAGTTGCACTATCATTACTAACTTTGCATCTTTTGGCTTCAATATTATGAGAATGTGTATCACCACAATCGAGATCCAACAAACCATTTTCATTGGGTGTATGACCATAGAAGGTTTTATTCATGTAAATAGAACAACAATTTATTCTCTTACTTAAATGAATAACCGTATTGCAATAAACATGATCGAATCATTTTCATGCTCAACACAAACACCAAATAACACTTATTTAGGTTCAACACTAATCCCGAAAGTATAGGGAGTGTGCGATGATGATCATATCAATCTTAGAACCACTTCCAACATACATCGTCACTTCACCCTTAACTAGTGTTTGTTCATTCTACAACTCCCGTTTCGAGTAACTACTCTTAGCAACTGAACCAGTATCAAATACCGAGGGGTTGCTACGAACACTAGTAAAATACACATCAATAATCTGTATATCAAATATACCTTTGTTCACTTTGCCATCCTTTTTATCCGCCAAATACTTGGGGTAGTTCCGCTTCCAATGACCAGTCCCTTTGCAGTAGAAGCACTTAGTTTCAGGCTTTGGTCCAGACTTGGGTTTTTCACTTGAGCAGCAACTTGTTTGCCGTTCTTCTTGAAGTTCCCCTTTCTTCCCTTTGTCCCTTTACTTGAAACTAGTGGTTTTGTTTACCATCAACACTTGATGCTTTTCTTGATTTCTACCTTCGTCGATTTAAGCATCACGAAGAGCTTGGGAATCGTTTCCGTTATCCCTTGCATATTATAGTTCATCACGAAGTTCTACTAACTTGGTGATGGTGACTAGAGAATTCTGTCAATCACTATTTTATCTGGAAGATTAACTCCCACTTGATTCAAGCGATTGTAGTACCCAGACAATCCGAGCACATGCTTACTGCTTGAGCTATTCTCCTCCATCTTTTAGCTATAGAACTTGTTGGAGACTTCATATCTCTCAACTCGGGTATTTGCTTGAAATATTAATTTCAACTCCTGGAACATCTCATATGGTCCATGACGTTCAAAACGTCTTTGAAATCCCAATTCTAAGCTGTTAAGCATGGTGCACTAAACTATCAAGTAGTCATCATATTGAGCTAGCCAAACGTTCATAATGTCTGCATCTGCTCATGCAATAGGTCATTCACCTAGCGGTGCATCAAGGACATAATTCTTCTGTGCAGCAATGAGGATAAACCTCAGATCATGGACCCAGTCCGCATCATTGCTACTATCATCTTTCAACTTAGTTTTCTCTAGGAACACATATAAAACATAGGGAAGCAATAACGCGAGCTATTGATCTATAGATATGCAAATACTATCAGGACTAAGTTCATGATAAATTAAAGTTCAATTAATCATATTACTTAAGAACTCCCACTTAGATAGACATCCCTCTAATCATCTAAGTGATCACGTGATCCAAATCAACTAAACCATAACCGATCATCACGTGAAATGGAATAGCTTTCAATGGTGAACATCATTATGTTGATCATATCTACTATATGATTCATGCTCGACCTTTCAGTCTCAGTGTTCCGAGGCCATATCTGCATATGCTAGGCTCGTCAAGTTTAACCTGACTATTCCGCGTGTGCAAAAACTGGCTTGCACCCGTTGTAGATGGACGTAGAGCTTATCACACCCGATCATCACGTGGTGTCTGGGCACGACGAACTTTGGCAACGGTGCATACTCAGGGAGAACACTTTTATCTTGAAATTTAGTGAGAGATCATCTTATAATGCTACCGTCAAACAAAGAAAGATAAGATGCATAAAAGATAAACATCACATGCAATCAATATAAGTGATATGATATGGCCATTATCATCTTGTGCTTGTGATCTCCATCTCCGAAGCACCGTCATGATCACCATCGTCACCGGCGTAAACATCTTGATCACCATCGTAGCATCATTGTCGTCTCGCCAATCTTATGCTTCCACGACTATCGCTACCGCTTAGTGATAAAGTAAAGCATTACAGTGCAATTGCATTGCATACAATAAAGCGACAACCATATGGCTCCTGCCAGTTGCCGATAACTTGGTTACAAAACATGATTATCTCATACAATAAAATTTAGCACCATGTCTTGACCATATCACATCACAACATGCCCTGCAAAAACAAGTTAGACGTCCTCTACTTTGTTGTTGCAAGTTTTATGTCGCTGCTACGGGCATAGCAAGAACCGTTCTTACCTATGCATCAAAACCACAATGATAGTTTGTCAAGTTGGTGATGTTTTAACCTTCGCAAGGACCGGGCGTAGCCACACTTGGTTCAACTAAAGTTTGAGAAACTGACACCCGTCAGCCACCTATGTGCAAAGCACGTCAGTAGAACCAGTCTCGCGTAAGCGTACGCGTAATGTCGGTCTGGGCCACTTCATCCAACAATACAGATGAACCAAAGTATGACATGCTGGTAAGTAGTATGACTTATATCGCCCACAACTCACTTGTGTTCTACTCGTGCACAACATCAACGCATAAAACCTAGCTCTGATACCACTGTTGGGGAACGTAGTAATTTCAAAAAAATTCCTACGCACACGCAAGATCATGGTGATGCATAGCAACGAGAGAGGAGAGTGTTGTCCATGTACCCTCGTAGACCGAAAGCGGAAGCGTTAGCACAACGCGGTTGATGTAGTCGTACGTCTTCACGGCCCGACCGATCAAGCACCGAAACTACGGCACCTCCGAGTTCTAGCACACGTCCAGCTCAATGTCGATCCCCGGACTTCGATCCAGCAGAATGTCGGGGAAGAGTTCCGTCAGCACGACGGTGTGGTGACGATCTTGATGTTCTACTGTCGCAGGGCTTCGCCTAAGCACCACTACAATATTATCGAGGACTATGGTGGAGGGGGGCACCGCACATGGCTAAGAGATCTCAAGGATCAATTGTTGTGTCTATGGGGTGCCCCCCTGCCCCCGTATATAAAGGAGCAAGGGAGGGAGGCGGCCGGCCTAGGAGGAGGGCGCGCCAAGGGGGGAGTCCTACTCCCACCGGGAGTAGGACTCCTCCTTCCCTTGTTGGAGTAGGAGAGAAGGAAAGAGGGGAAGAGGAACAAGGAAAAGTGGGTTGCACCCCTTGTCCAATTCGGACCAGAGGGGGGGCGCGCACCTCCCTTTTGGCCTCTCTCCTCTATTCCTGTATTGTGACGCCCGGATAATTAGGCTACAATAATCCCGCGTTAACGATGCCACGTCACCTCGGTTACTGTTGATAAACTCGAGTTAGTTCAAAAACGATTCAAATTAAAATTTAAAATATAGGCAAACAATAAAAGTTTTCAAATATTAAAATTTAAATGTTCGGAGTGAACCAAATAATACATAGGTAATTATGGTGGAGGAACCACACTCTTATAAAATGTGTAATTATTATAAAATGAATAAAACAGTAGCAAAACCGATATTTAAATGCTTTTATAAATAAATAAAATACTAAACTAAATTGTTTTGGGATAAAACCTTTTGTGGCAGTGGTTTCATGGTATTACTAATTTAGGGATCATTTTAATATTAAGTAAAAAGTAAACTTAAAAGAAAGTAAAATAAAAACAAAAAGAAAATAAATAGAAAGAAAAGAAAACACAAAACCAGAAAAGAAAACTAACAAAAAAAAAGGAAGAAAGACCCCCCCTGCTGGGCCAAGTGGCCCAGCTGGCCTCCACCGGCCCAGCCGGCCGGCCCACTCCCTCCCCTTAACCCCCGAACCCTAGCCCCCACGCACCCCACTCCCCCCCCTGCTCGCTCCACTCCCCATCCCACGACCCGATCTGGATCGGGGGCGCTCCCCCCCCCTCCCGATCCAGGAGACCGCCAACGCCGCCGGCCGGATCGTCCATCGCCGCCGCCGGACTCCACCCCATCGAACGCCGCCCCCTGCCTCCTCCTAGGCGCACCCCCCCCCCCCCGCTCGACCGGATCGGGGCATGGGGGCCCGACGCCACCACCGCCCGGGGACCTCGCCGCCTCGACCTCATCTCCGTCGCCGGCCCGACCCCGACCTCGTCGTCAACCTTCCCCGAGCCCACTGCCCCGTTCCCTGCTCCGCGATGTGAGCTTCTCCCTCCCCTGCACGTTCCTCCCCTTCCCCCCCCCCCCGCGCGCACTCGCGCTTGCCGCGTGCGCCCGCGCTCGCCGTGCGCCCGCGCCTCTCCACGCCCCTCCCGTCGTCGCCCGCGCGCCCCGGTCCTCCTCCCCGTGTCCGCGAGCCGCACTCGCCCGCGGCTCTGCTGCAGCTGCTTCTGTCGCCGCCCGTCACAGCGCCCGCGAAACCCCCTGGAAGCGCGCGTCCTCTGCCGCGCCACTACGGCCACCTCCACTCCCCCTTGGCCGGAGCCTCGCCGCGCCCCCCTCGCCAGTTCCGTTCGGGCGGATGCCCGACGCACGGTGCCCGTTGCGCCCGTAGCGCCCGATCCACTTTGGCCTATGGGCCAATGACCAATGGGCCAGTGCCCCCTATGGGCCTATGACAAGTGGGGCCTCCAGCCCCAGAACGTAAAAAAAAAAAAAAAAAAAAAAATAAAAAAATAAAAATTAATTAATTAATTAACTAATTAATTAACTTAATTAATTCTGATTAACCTAGCTAATTAAGATTAATTAATCTAATGACTAATTAACCTAATTAACTACTGTTAATTAGCTAACAGAGTATGACAGTGGGGCCCACCCCCCTATTAACACTAATTAGGTTAATTAAAATGTTTAATTAAAAATGTGTCACTGACCAGTGGGACCCACTGGTCAGGTTGACCAGTCAACCCTGTTGACTGCTGACGTCAGCATGACCTCATGCTGATGTCATAAATCCATTTTCGAATTAAATAAAATAATTAATTAAATCTCAGAAATTAATAAAATCTTTAGAAAATCATATCTTTTAATCCGTAACTCGGATTAAAATATTTTCAACATGAAAGTTGCTCAGAACGACGAGACGATTCCGGATACGCAGTCCGTTCGTCCGCCACACACCCCTAACCTATCGAACTCGCAACTTTCCCCCTCCGGCTCCTCTGCCCGAAAACGCGAAACACCGGGAATACTTCCCGGATGTTTCCCCCCTTAACCGGTACCACCTCATACCACGTTAGGGCACACCTAGCACCGCTCTTTGTCACGTCACGCATCGTCGTGTTTATGTTTGCATTGTATTCATTGTTTCTTCCCCCTCTTATCTCCGGTAGACTACGAGACCGACGCTGCTGCTGCCCAGTTCGACTACGGAGTTGACGACCCCTCCTTCTTGCCAGAGCAACCAGGCAAGCCCCCCCCCTTGATCACCAGATATCGCCTATTCTCCTCTATACTGCTTGCATTAGAGTAGTGTAGCATGTTACTGCTTTCGTTAATCCTATTCTGATGCATAGCCTGACATTGTCGCTACATCTGTTGATACCTTACCTGCAATCCTAAATGCTTAGTATAGGATGCTAGTTTATCATCATTGGCCCTACATTCTTGTCAGTCTGCCTTGCTATACTATCGGGCCGTGATCACTTGGGAGGTGATCACGGGTATATACTATACATACATACATACTATACAGATGGTGACTAAAGTCGGGTCAGCTCATTGAGTACCCGCAAGTGATTCTGACGAGGGGGCTGAAAGGACAGGTGGCTCCATCCCGGTAGAGGTGGGCCTGGGTTCCCGACGGCCCTCGACTGTTACTTTGTGGCGGAGCGACAGGGCAGGTTGAGACCACCTAGGAGACAGGTGGGCCTGGCCCTGTTCGGCGTTCGCGGATACTTAACACGCTTAACGAGATCTTGGTATTTGATCTGAGTCTGGCTACGAGCCTATACGCACTAACCATCTACGTGGGAGTAGTTATGGGTATCCCGACGTCGTGGTATCAGCCGAAGCACTTCAGACGTCAGCGACGGAGCGGCGCGCGCCGGATTGGACTGGAACGCCTACTAGGGCTAGGTCTGCTTTCGGCCGCCCTACGCAACGTGCAGGTGTGCTCAGGGCGATGGGCCCAGACCCCTGCGCGCTTAGGTTTAGACCGGCGTGCTGGCCTCTCTGTTTTGCCTAGGTGGGGCTGCGACGTGTTGATCTTCCGAGGCCGGGCATGACCCAGGAAAGTGTGTCCGGCCAAATGGGATCGAGCGTGTTGGGCTATGTGGTGCACCCCTGCAGGGAAGTTAATCTATTCGAATAGCCGTGATCTTCGGTAACAGGACGACTTGGAGTTGTACCTTGACCTTATGACAACTAGAACCGGATACTTAATAAAACACACCCTTCCAAGTGCCAGATACAACCCGGTGATCGCTTTTCTCAGGGCGACGAGGAGAGGATCGCCGGGTAGGATTATGCTATGCGATGCTACTTGGAGATGCTACTTGGAGATGCTACTTGGAGGACTTCAATCTACTCTCTTCTACTTGCTGCAAGACGGAGGCTGCCAGAAGCGTAGTCTTCGACAGGATTAGCTATCCCCCTCTTATTCTGGCATTCTGCAGTTCAGTCCACTGATATGGCCTCCTTACACATATACCCATGCATATGTAGTGTAGTTCCTTGCTTGCGAGTACTTTGGATGAGTACTCACGGTTGCTTTCTCCCCCCTTTTCCCCCTTTCCTTTCTTTCTGGTTGTCGCAACCAGATGCTGGAGTCCAGGAGCCAGACGCCACCGTCGACGACGACCCCTACTACACCGGAGGTGCCTACTACTACGTGCAGCCCGCTGACGACGACCAGGAGTAGTTAGGAGGATCCCAGGCAGGAGGCCTGCGCCTCTTTCGATCTGTATCCCAGTTTGTGCTAGCCTTCTTAAGGCAACTTGTTTAACTTATGTCTGTACTCAGATATTGTTGCTTCCGCTGACTCGTCTATGATCGAGCACTTGTATTCGAGCCCTCGAGGCCCCTGGCTTGTATTATGATGCTTGTATGACTTATTTTATTTGTAGAGTTGTGTTGTGATATCTTCCCGTGAGTCCCTGATCTTGATCGTACACATTTGCGTGCATGATTAGTGTACGATTAAATCGGGGGCGTCACAAGTTGGTATCAGAGCCGACTGCCTGTAGGAATCCCCCTTCCACACTCCTTGGCCGAAGTCGAGTCTAGACATTGAAAAACTTTTACTAACATGGCTGTGTGGCCCATGGGCCCACGTCGCCATTGGGTGGTATTAGGATCTTTTACTCCTCGACCTTTACTCTGGGACTCTGATCTCTCTCTATTCGGGTTAAATGAATTTACTAAATCTAACAATTAGGATCTCGTTATCACTTTCACCCGGAGAGCCCCTTGTTACTGATGATCGTCTGCTGCACCAGAAGACCCTGAAGATACTCTCCGCTGTTAACCCGAGAACTTGTGTTCATCGCGTTTGCAATTCCCCTTCCACCGCAAACCCTTATGGATAACTACTTGCAGTTGTTATTCTTACATTCATCCCCAGTTGGTCTTGTTATTACAAGATAACCTGAAAACTCGTCGTTGTTTCGATAATCCTTTGAGCTTACTGCCTTGCTGTTCTTTGTCACCTGAATACCCCTACGGTTAATTATTGCAATTATCGAGTATCCGCTCATCCCCAGTTGTTCATGAGTTTCACAAAAGTCTTCGAAATATTATTCGATCTTCTGAAACTCCTTTGGAGCCTTTGGCTCTTGAAATTCTTGCTTGCTCGCATTATGGTTAGTCCCATAAGTCTCATAGTCTTATTGACATTCCTTGTCATTATCATTTTGAGTTTGTTGACTCAATATGTTTGCGAATACCCGCAAACATCATTGATCCTTATAAATTACCTTTCCGACTGAGCTTCCATTCTTTTAACTGGAATTGGTTCTCGACCAATCCAATTGTCTTTGATTGTACCCTAAGGCTATTCAACTTGTCCACCCCTAATCAGAGCATTGCTTCTGATCCCTTGATTTGGAAATCATAATTCCTTTGCATTTGACAATTGAGTTAGTCAGTTGTTTTTATAATCTGCTTCCTCTAGTTGAGTACCGATGCTCACGTTAGATCCCTTGTGGACCACCAGATCCTTTGTTGGATTTTATCTGACAACGCCCTTCATATTCAATAAACTTGTGAGCCTTTTCTCGGATACATAATGCTTTTGGTAAATTGTATCGTCTGCTTTCTCAACCATGCTCTGCCTTCGAGCTTGAGTTAATTACTTCTAAAGATTTTGGTATATGATTCTAAGATGCCCCGATGGGTTGAACCTATGCCTTCCTTAATATGTGTGAACTCGAAAGTTTTCACGAGTCGTACTCTTCTGGTATTTTGCCAGATAAAATTTCAACGCTATAACTTCATCGAAAGCGAGAAGTGATTGAAAGGGTATGCATTGGAGAAGTGGGAGT
Source organism: Triticum aestivum (assembly GCF_018294505.1). NCBI lineage: Eukaryota > Viridiplantae > Streptophyta > Magnoliopsida > Poales > Poaceae > Triticum > Triticum aestivum. Next base: position 571,623,010 of record NC_057797.1, read on the forward strand.
CGACCTTGAACCTTGTGTTCATGCCCATGGACGCAATATATATCCTATCATGAAAGCTTCTTGTAACAATAACTATTTCCTTGATAACTAACATATGGTATCTGTGAATTGATCCCTTGCAACCGTGGTTCCGACCGTGATTGTTCTTCTTTGATCTCATTTCTCGGACAAGTTAAAACAATTGTCTCCTATGGATCAATACACCAGTCCAACCTTTACTTTGATCTTGTGTCGAGTATTACCCCCCTGTTATCTCGAGATTATCATGGAACTGCATAACTTCTTATGAGTTCTTCGTCAAGTACTACATACTCACCGATTAGGGCTCGAAGTTATTGAAAACTCAAAGACACCGATAACTGAACCGAGTCCGCTCTACGGTTCGACAACTCTTCAGTAAGCTTCTATAAGTACGAGTTTGTACCCGATCACGCCATTCCTAGCCTGTTTGGCTATATCATTGTCGTGACGATCCTAACGGTGCTACCTGGTCCGTATTCTCGGAGCACCAATTTTCGACGATGAACTAACCTTACGTCGATCCTCATCGTCATATCATTTCGCCTTGAACAATAAGCTTGGTTTCGAGTTTGTGTCGTACCCTTGGTTCCAATAACCTTTCACTTCATCATTGTTTGACTTGATGTCATCGTCGATCGATTACATCTTCGTGAAATCTCTCGACAAATGTGTCGTGATCATCATCATCATTCCGAGCTCTTCCAGGAATTCAATTGAATTCATGATGGGTAATACCATCCTTGCCCCTCGATGATTCCTGTTCTCATCGACCACTTTATTGCCTTCCGTTCAACACAACTTGTTCGTGTTTTGTGTAAACCTTGAGATCACTGCTACCCAGCAGTTGATCTTCCTTACCTTGGAAGTATTACCATCTCTTTTTGTCAAGAATGTGGTGAGAATTTCACCGCCTCTTAATAATTCTTGATATCATAATACTTCTTGCCATCTTCGTTCATTCCTTGGTCCCCGTATTGTTTTCAACCGGAATACCGACAATGGAGCGATGGCGTGTGAATTCAAAACTTCTAACAACCCTATTGCTTTGAAGTGAATGGGCGATAGTTCATTCTAAGTCCTTCGCTAATTGAATCACCATTCTAACATTGGTCGTGCAACCCAACCCGTACTTCGGGCGCACCCTTCAACCAATGTTTAATTGTGTATGTCTTTCCTCGGGCATACAACATTATATCATTTGAATTGACAAGTGTCATCTTCTTATTCACCTTATTGTGGAAAGCCATCCGTTTGGAATTCTCGATGAGTTGTCGCTGAGCCCATCAGCCACCTTCTCATCCCCTCCTTGGTTTAAGGATGGATTGTTGCTTCAAGAACCCGCTCCCGTAGTTCATTTCCTGAGAATCCTGAAATGTCATTTCGTCTATTTGTGTTGCGCCTTTTATTCTCGGACATCCTGAGTCTGAGGTATCATTACACCAATCGGATCTGAATCTCGGTCAGATATGATGGTTGGGACAACTTTCCAAGAGTTATGTTGTTGGCCCTTTGATGACCCGATAAGGTGATGTCATGCCTAGCACACCCTGACCGGAGGACCTATTGTTATAATTTTCCTTTTAGCAATGCTATCCATTCTTCCATGAGGAAATTGTAAGACTTATTCTACAAGCTGTTCCTGATGGATCCTTCGTGTTTCCAAAGTCTGATCTTCACCTGAAGACCATGTCACTGCTATCTCGAAGCATGTCAATGGTACTCCAATTTTCAACAGGCACGTTTGAAGCACGATGCTAAATTGTGTTTATCATTTATCCTAACACCGTTGTATGGGTAATATCATGAGATCCCCCCCCCTTACCTAAATGGTTGTCTACTTTATATCCTGTCATGGATATCTTGCTCTGCTTGTCCTTGGAAAGGATATACCCCTGAATTATGTGTTTTAACACCTTTTCCTTTCCATTGTTCTGTTTAATCTGATAATCATATTTTCCTTCCATTGGTTTGTTTGAACCTTTTCTATGATCTATATGATATAAGCAGTAATAATCCACTGCTTGTGCAAACACCTCGGTGTACAATTCTGTCAGTAAGACCTTGTTTCTATTGTTGATGACATTCCGGTAACCACCGATGGATGAGAACTTTGCCTATTGGTCCGCCTCGTTCAACGAGCAGGAGAATGGTTCTCTTCGTCCCTCGCCCTTGGTACCGATGTAGTTGCTGACATATAACTGACAGGATAACCTCTGACATGCCTTACTTGCATGATCGTGCAAGACATCACCGCCTTCCTACTTTTAAACCACATGGTGGGCCCATAACCCACAGTTCCACAGGATCAAAACCTGACTCTCCTGTACACCCCCGGTTTCCAAAGTTATTCCCCACGCTTGACTTCGTATGTAATTCACGGGTCACCTTCCTAATGCTCTATTCTGGTATCAGACACAATACTTATTCCCATTGCTTTGAACCCCTTTTCACGCCCTGTTCCAGGCATCGAACGATCGCCTGCCTGCTCGAAACTTCCCATGATACCACCTTACTTTGCTCTCGTTATTTTGTAAGTTTCAATTCGAGAGTTAATTCCGCCACCTTCCTCGATATTACCGACCAGATAGTCGACCTTGAAGAGGTCTGTTCTCCCGGAGTGCCCACCCTTTATTCTTTCGTAAGTACGATGGAGTTCCTGAAGGAAGGACGTCGACTTCATCATGATGACTTAAAGCAGAGAAATGAAGACATCCATGTATTGGACCGGCCTCTTTGAGAAGAGCAAGCCAGGATGAGAAGACCCGCTAGTTTCGTAATCAAAATTTTCCCCCTTACACCCCTCTTAAATCTCGGGACGAGATTTCTTGTAGTGGAGGAGAATTGTGACGCCCGGATAATTAGGCTACAATAATCCCGCGTTAACGATGCCACGTCACCTCGGTTACTGTTGATAAACTCGAGTTAGTTCAAAAACGATTCAAATTAAAATTTAAAATATAGGCAAACAATAAAAGTTTTCAAATATTAAAATTTAAATGTTCGGAGTGAACCAAATAATACATAGGTAATTATGGTGGAGGAACCACACTCTTATAAAATGTGTAATTATTCTAAAATGAATAAAACAGTAGCAAAACCGATATTTAAATGCTTTTATAAATAAATAAAATACTAAACTAAATTGTTTTGGGATAAAACCTTTTGTGGCAGTGGTTTCATGGTATTACTAATTTAGGGATCATTTTAATATTAAGTAAAAAGTAAACTTAAAAGAAAGTAAAATAAAAACAAAAAGAAAATAAATAGAAAGAAAAGAAAACACAAAACCAGAAAAGAAAACTAACAAAAAAAAAGGAAGAAAGACCCCCCCTGCTGGGCCAAGTGGCCCAGCTGGCCTCCACCGGCCCAGCCGGCCGGCCCACTCCCTCCCCTTAACCCCCGAACCCTAGCCCCCACGCACCCCACTCCCCCCCCTGCTCGCTCCACTCCCCATCCCACGACCCGATCTGGATCGGGGGCGCTCCCCCCCCCTCCCGATCCAGGAGACCGCCAACGCCGCCGGCCGGATCGTCCATCGCCGCCGCCGGACTCCACCCCATCGAACGCCGCCCCCTGCCTCCTCCTAGGCGCACCCCCCCCCCCGCTCGACCGGATCGGGGCATGGGGGCCCGACGCCACCACCGCCCGGGGACCTCGCCGCCTCGACCTCATCTCCGTCGCCGGCCCGACCCCGACCTCGTCGTCAACCTTCCCCGAGCCCACTGCCCCGTTCCCTGCTCCGCGATGTGAGCTTCCCCTCCCCTGCACGTTCCTCCCCTTCCCCCCCCCCCGCGCGCACTCGCGCTTGCCGCGTGCGCCCGCGCTCGCCGTGCGCCCGCGCCTCTCCACGCCCCTCCCGTCGTCGCCCGCGCGCCCCGGTCCTCCTCCCCGTGTCCGCGAGCCGCACTCGCCCGCGGCTCTGCTGCAGCTGCTTCTGTCGCCGCCCGTCACAGCGCCCGCGAAACCCCCTGGAAGCGCGCGTCCTCTGCCGCGCCACTACGGCCACCTCCACTCCCCCTTGGCCGGAGCCTCGCCGCGCCCCCCTCGCTAGTTCCGTTCGGGCGGATGCCCGACGCACGGTGCCCGTTGCGCCCGTAGCGCCCGATCCACTTTGGCCTATGGGCCAATGACCAATGGGCCAGTGCCCCCTATGGGCCTATGACAAGTGGGGCCTCCAGCCCCAGAACGTAAAAAAAAAATAAAAAAATATAATAAATAATAAAAATAATTAATTAATTAACTAATTAATTAACTTAATTAATTCTGATTAACCTAGCTAATTAAGATTAATTAATCTAATGACTAATTAACCTAATTAACTACTGTTAATTAGCTAACAGAGTATGACAGTGGGGCCCACCCCCCTATTAACACTAATTAGGTTAATTAAAATGTTTAATTAAAAATGTGTCACTGACCAGTGGGACCCACTGGTCAGGTTGACCAGTCAACCCTGTTGACTGCTGACGTCAGCATGACCTCATGCTGATGTCATAAATCCATTTTCGAATTAAATAAAATAATTAATTAAATCTCAGAAATTAATAAAATCTTTAGAAAATCATATCTTTTAATCCGTAACTCGGATTAAAATATTTCCAACATGAAAGTTGCTCAGAACGACGAGACGATTCCGGATACGCAGTCCGTTCGTCCGCCACACACCCCTAACCTATCGAACTCGCAACTTTCCCCCTCTGGCTCCTCTGCCCGAAAACGCGAAACACCGGGAATACTTCCCGGATGTTTCCCCCCTTAACCGGTACCACCTCATACCACGTTAGGGCACACCTAGCACCGCTCTTTGTCACGTCACGCATCGTCGTGTTTATGTTTGCATTGTATTCATTGTTTCTTCCCCCTCTTATCTCCGGTAGACTACGAGACCGACGCTGCTGCTGCCCAGTTCGACTACGGAGTTGACGACCCCTCCTTCTTGCCAGAGCAACCAGGCAAGCCCCCCCCCTTGATCACTAGATATCGCCTATTCTCCTCTATACTGCTTGCATTAGAGTAGTGTAGCATGTTACTGCTTTCGTTAATCCTATTCTGATGCATAGCCTGACATTGTCGCTACATCTGTTGATACCTTACCTGCAATCCTAAATGCTTAGTATAGGATGCTAGTTTATCATCATTGGCCCTACATTCTTGTCAGTCTGCCTTGCTATACTATCGGGCCGTGATCACTTGGGAGGTGATCACGGGTATATACTATACATACATACATACTATACAGATGGTGACTAAAGTCGGGTCAGCTCATTGAGTACCCGCAAGTGATTCTGACGAGGGGGCTGAAAGGACAGGTGGCTCCATCCCGGTAGAGGTGGGCCTGGGTTCCCGACGGCCCTCGACTGTTACTTTGTGGCGGAGCGACAGGGCAGGTTGAGACCACCTAGGAGACAGGTGGGCCTGGCCCTGTTCGGCGTTCGCGGATACTTAACACGCTTAACGAGATCTTGGTATTTGATCTGAGTCTGGCTACGAGCCTATACGCACTAACCATCTACGTGGGAGTAGTTATGGGTATCCCGACGTCGTGGTATCAGCCGAAGCACTTCAGACGTCAGCGACGGAGCGGCGCGCGCCGGATTGGACTGGAACGCCTACTAGGGGCTAGGTCTGCTTTCGGCCGCCCTACGCAACGTGCAGGTGTGCTCAGGGCGATGGGCCCAGACCCCTGCGCGCTTAGGTTTAGACCGGCGTGCTGGCCTCTCTGTTTTGCCTAGGTGGGGCTGCGACGTGTTGATCTTCCGAGGCCGGGCATGACCCAGGAAAGTGTGTCCGGCCAAATGGGATCGAGCGTGTTGGGCTATGTGGTGCACCCCTGCAGGGAAGTTAATCTATTCGAATAGCCGTGATCTTCGGTAACAGGACGACTTGGAGTTGTACCTTGACCTTATGACAACTAGAACCGGATACTTAATAAAACACACCCTTCCAAGTTCCACAGACAACCCGGTGATCGCTTTTCTCAGGGCGACGAGGAGAGGATCGCCGGGTAGGATTATGCTATGCGATGCTACTTGGAGATGCTACTTGGAGATGCTACTTGGAGGACTTCAATCTACTCTCTTATACTTGATGCAAGACGGAGGCTGCCAGAAGCGTAGTCTTCGACAGGATTAGCTATCCCCCTCTTATTCTGGCATTCTGCAGTTCAGTCCACTGATATGGCCTCCTTACACATATACCCATGCATATGTAGTGTAGTTCCTTGCTTGCGAGTACTTTGGATGAGTACTCACGGTTGCTTTCTCCCCCCTTTTCCCCCTTTCCTTTCTTTCTGGTTGTCGCAACCAGATGCTGGAGTCCAGGAGCCAGACGCCACCGTCGACGACGACCCCTACTACACCGGAGGTGCCTACTACTACGTGCAGCCCGCTGACGACGACCAGGAGTAGTTTAGGAGGATCCCAGGCAGGAGGCCTGCGCCTCTTTCGATCTGTATCCCAGTTTGTGCTAGCCTTCTTAAGGCAACTTGTTTAACTTATGTCTGTACTCAGATATTGTTGCTTCCGCTGACTCGTCTATGATCGAGCACTTGTATTCGAGCCCTCGAGGCCCCTGGCTTGTATTATGATGCTTGTATGACTTATTTATGTTTTAGAGTTGTGTTGTGATATCTTCCCGTGAGTCCCTGATCTTGATCGTACACATTTGCGTGCATGATTAGTGTACGATTAAATCGGGGGCGTCACAAGTTGGTATCAGAGCCGACTGCCTGTAGGAATCCCCCTTCCACATTCCTTGGCCGAAGTCGAGTCTAGACATTGAAAAACTTTTACTAACATGGCTGTGTGGCCCATGGGCCCACGTCGCCATTGGGTGGTATTAGGATCTTTTACTCCTCGACCTTTACTCTGGGACGCTGATCTCTCCTCTATTCGGGTTAAATGAAGTTTACTAAATCTAACAATAGGATCTCGTTATCACTTTCACCCGGAGAGCCCCTTGTTACTGATGATCGTCTGCTGCACCAGAAGACCCTAAAGATACTCTCCGCTGTTAACCCGAGAACTTGTGTTCATCGCGTTTGCAATTCCCCTTCCACCGCAAACCCTTATGGATAACTACTTGCAGTTGTTATTCTTACATTCATCCCCAGTTGGTCTTGTTATTACAAGATAACCTGAAAACTCGTCGTTGTTTCGATAATCCTTTGAGCTTACTGCCTTGCTGTTCTTTGTCACCTGAATACCCCTACGGTTAATTATTGCAATTATCGAGTATCCGCTCATCCCCAGTTGTTCATGAGTTTCACAAAAGTCTTCGAAATATTATTCGATCTTCTGAAACTCCTTTGGAGCCTTTGGCTCTTGAAATTCTTGCTTGCTCGCATTATGGTTAGTCCCATAAGTCTCATAGTCTTATTGACATTCCTTGTCATTATCATTTTGAGTTTGTTGACTCAATATGTTTGCGAATACCCGCAAACATCATTGATCCTTATAAATTACCTTTCCGACTGAGCTTCCATTCTTTTAACTGGAATTGGTTCTCGACCAATCCAATTGTCTTTGATTGTACCCTAAGGCTATTCAACTTGTCCACCCCTAATCAGAGCATTGCTTCTGATCCCTTGATTTGGAAATCATAATTCCTTTGCATTTGACAATTGAGTTAGTCAGTTGTTTTTATAATCTGCTTCCTCTAGTTGAGTACCGATGCTCACGTTAGATCCCTTGTGGACCACCAGATCCTTTGTTGGATTTTATCTGACAACGCCCTTCATATTCAATAAACTTGTGAGCCTTTTCTCGGATACATAATGCTTTTGGTAAATTGTATCGTCTGCTTTCTCAACCATGCTCTGCCTTCGAGCTTGAGTTAATTACTTCTAAAGATTTTGGTATATGATTCTAAGATGCCCCGATGGGTTGAACCTATGCCTTCCTTAATATGTGTGAACTCGAAAGTTTTCACGAGTCGTACTCTTCTGGTATTTTGCCAGATAAAATTTCAACGCTATAACTTCATCGAAAGCGAGAAGTGATTGAAAGGGTATGCATTGGAGAAGTGGGAGTCGACCTTGAACCTTGTGTTCATGCCCATGGACGCAATATATATCCTATCATGAAAGCTTCTTGTAACAATAACTATTTCCTTGATAACTAACATATGGTATCTGTGAATTGATCCCTTGCAACCGTGGTTCCGACCGTGATTGTTCTTCTTTGATCTCATTTCTCGGACAAGTTAAAACAATTGTCTCCTATGGATCAATACACCAGTCCAACCTTTACTTTGATCTTGTGTCGAGTATTACCCCCCCTGTTATCTCGAGATTATCATGGAACTGCATAACTTCTTATGAGTTCTTCGTCAAGTACTACATACTCACCGATTAGGGCTCGAAGTTATTGAAAACTCAAAGACACCGATAACTGAACCGAGTCCGCTCTACGGTTCGACAACTCTTCAGTAAGCTTCTATAAGTACGAGTTTGTACCCGATCACGCCATTCCTAGCCTGTTTGGCTATATCATTGTCGTGACGATCCTAACGGTGCTACCTGGTCCGTATTCTCGGAGCACCAATTTTCGACGATGAACTAACCTTACGTCGATCCTCATCGTCATATCATTTCGCCTTGAACAATAAGCTTGGTTTCGAGTTTGTGTCGTACCCTTGGTTCCAATAACCTTTCACTTCATCATTGTTTGACTTGATGTCATCGTCGATCGATTACATCTTCGTGAAATCTCTCGACAAATGTGTCGTGATCATCATCATCATTCCGAGCTCTTCCAGGAATTCAATTGAATTCATGATGGGTAATACCATCCTTGCCCCTCGATGATTCCTGTTCTCATCGACCACTTTATTGCCTTCCGTTCAACACAACTTGTTCGTGTTTTGTGTAAACCTTGAGATCACTGCTACCCAGCAGTTGATCTTCCTTACCTTGGAAGTATTACCATCTCTTTTTGTCAAGAATGTGGTGAGAATTTCACCGCCTCTTAATAATTCTTGATATCATAATACTTCTTGCCATCTTCGTTCATTCCTTGGTCCCCGTATTGTTTTCAACCGGAATACCGACAATGGAGCGATGGCGTGTGAATTCAAAACTTCTAACAACCCTATTGCTTTGAAGTGAATGGGCGATAGTTCATTCTAAGTCCTTCGCTAATTGAATCACCATTCTAACATTGGTCGTGCAACCCAACCCGTACTTCGGGCGCACCCTTCAACCAATGTTTAATTGTGTATGTCTTTCCTCGGGCATACAACATTATATCATTTGAATTGACAAGTGTCATCTTCTTATTCACCTTATTGTGGAAAGCCATCCGTTTGGAATTCTCGATGAGTTGTCGCTGAGCCCATCAGCCACCTTCTCATCCCCTCCTTGGTTTAAGGATGGATTGTTGCTTCAAGAACCCGCTCCCGTAGTTCATTTCCTGAGAATCCTGAAATGTCATTTCGTCTATTTGTGTTGCGCCTTTTATTCTCGGACATCCTGAGTCTGAGGTATCATTACACCAATCGGATCTGAATCTCGGTCAGATATGATGGTTGGGACAACTTTCCAAGAGTTATGTTGTTGGCCCTTTGATGACCCGATAAGGTGATGTCATGCCTAGCACACCTGACCGGAGGACCTATTGTTATAATTTTCCTTTTAGCAATGCTATCCATTCTTCCATGAGGAAATTGTAAGACTTATTCTACAAGCTGTTCCTGATGGATCCTTCGTGTTTCCAAAGTCTGATCTTCACCTGAAGACCATGTCACTGCTATCTCGAAGCATGTCAATGGTACTCCAATTTTCAACAGGCACGTTTGAAGCACGATGCTAAATTGTGTTTATCATTTATCCTAACACCGTTGTATGGGTAATATCATGAGATCCCCCCCCCTTACCTAAATGGTTGTCTACTTTATATCCTGTCATGGATATCTTGCTCTGCTTGTCCTTGGAAAGGATATACCCCTGAATTATGTGTTTTAACACCTTTTCCTTTCCATTGTTCTGTTTAATCTGATAATCATGTTTTCCTTCCATTGGTTTGTTTGAACCTTTTCTATGATCTATATGATATAAGCAGTAATAATCCACTGCTTGTGCAAACACCTCGGTGTACAATTCTGTCAGTAAGACCTTGTTTCTATTATTGATGACATTCCGGTAACCACCGATGGATGAGAACTTTGCCTATTGGTCCGCCTCGTTCAACGAGCAGGAGAATGGTTCTCTTCGTCCCTCGCCCTTGGTACCGATGTAGTTGCTGACATATAACTGACAGGATAACCTCTGACATGCCTTACTTGCATGATCGTGCAAGACATCACCGCCTTCCTACTTTTAAACCACATGGTGGGCCCATAACCCACAGTTCCACAGGATCAAAACCTGACTCTCCTGTACACCCCCGGTTTCCAAAGTTATTCCCCACGCTTGACTTCGTATGTAATTCACGGGTCACCTTCCTAATGCTCTATTCTGGTATCAGACACAATACTTATTCCCATTGCTTTGAACCCCTTTTCACGCCCTGTTCCAGGCATCGAACGATCGCCTGCCTGCTCGAAACTTCCCATGATACCACCTTACTTTGCTCTCGTTATTTTGTAAGTTTCAATTCGAGAGTTAATTCCGCCACCTTCCTCGATATTACCGACCAGATAGTCGACCTTGAAGAGGTTTGTTCTCCCGGAGTGCCCACCCTTTATTCTTTCGTAAGTACGATGGAGTTCCTGGAGGAAGGACGTCGACTTCATCATGATGACTTAAAGCAGAGAAATGAAGACATCCATGTATTGGACCGGCCTCTTTGAGAAGAGCAAGCCAGGATGAGAAGACCCGCTAGTTTCGTAATCAAAATTTTCCCCCTTACACCCCTCTTAAATCTCGGGACGAGATTTCTTGTAGTGGAGGAGAATTGTGACGCCCGGATAATTAGGCTACAATAATCCCGCGTTAACGATGCCACGTCACCTCGGTTACTGTTGATAAACTCGAGTTAGTTCAAAAACGATTCAAATTAAAATTTAAAATATAGGCAAACAATAAAAGTTTTCAAATATTAAAATTTAAATGTTCGGAGTGAACCAAATAATACATAGGTAATTATGGTGGAGGAACCACACTCTTATAAAATGTGTAATTATTCTAAAATGAATAAAACAGTAGCAAAACCGATATTTAAATGCTTTTATAAATAAATAAAATACTAAACTAAATTGTTTTGGGATAAAACCTTTTGTGGCAGTGGTTTCATGGTATTACTAATTTAGGGATCATTTTAATATTAAGTAAAAAGTAAACTTAAAAGAAAGTAAAATAAAAACAAAAAGAAAATAAATAGAAAGAAAAGAAAACACAAAACCAGAAAAGAAAACTAACAAAAAAAAAGGAAGAAAGACCCCCCCTGCTGGGCCAAGTGGCCCAGCTGGCCTCCACCGGCCCAGCCGGCCGGCCCACTCCCTCCCCTTAACCCCCGAACCCTAGCCCCCACGCACCCCACTCCCCCCCCTGCTCGCTCCACTCCCCATCCCACGACCCGATCTGGATCGGGGGCGCTCCCCCCGTCCTCCCGATCCAGGAGACCGCCAACGCCGCCGGCCGGATCGTCCATCGCCGCCGCCGAACTCCACCCCATCGAACGCCGCCCCCTGCCTCCTCCTAGGCGCACCCCCCCCCCCCGCTCGACCGGATCGGGGCATGGGGGCCCGACGCCACCACCGCCCGGGGACCTCGCCGCCTCGACCTCATCTCCGTCGCCGGCCCGACCCCGACCTCGTCGTCAACCTTCCCCGAGCCCACTGCCCCGTTCCCCGCTCCGCGATGTGAGCTTCCCCTCCCCTGCATGTTCCTCCCCTCCCCCCCCCCCCCGCGCGCCCTCGCGCTTGCCGCGTGCGCCCGCGCTCGCCGTGCGCCCGCGCCTCTCCACGCCCCTCCCGTCGTCGCCCGCGCGCCCCGGTCCTCCTCCCCGTGTCCGCGAGCCGCACTCGCCCGCGGCTCTGCTGCAGCTGCTTCTGTCGCCGCCCGTCACAGCGCCCGCGAAACCCCCTGGAAGCGCGCGTCCTCTGCCGCGCCACTACGGCCACCTCCACTCCCCCTTGGCCGGAGCCTCGCCGCGCCCCCCTCGCCAGTTCCGTTCGGGCGGATGCCCGACGCACGGTGCCCGTTGCGCCCGTAGCGCCCGATCCACTTTGGCCTATGGGCCAATGACCAATGGGCCAGTGCCCCCTATGGGCCTATGACAAGTGGGGCCTCCAGCCCCAGAACGTAAAAAAAAATAAAAAAAAAATAAATAATAAAAATAATTAATTAATTAACTAATTAATTAACTTAATTAATTCTGATTAACCTAGCTAATTAAGATTAATTAATCTAATGACTAATTAACCTAATTAACTACTGTTAATTAGCTAACAGAGTATGACAGTGGGGCCCACCCCCCTATTAACACTAATTAGGTTAATTAAAATGTTTAATTAAAAATGTGTCACTGACCAGTGGGACCCACTGGTCAGGTTGACCAGTCAACCCTGTTGACTGCTGACGTCAGCATGACCTCATGCTGATGTCATAAATCCATTTTCGAATTAAATAAAATAATTAATTAAATCTCAGAAATTAATAAAATCTTTAGAAAATCATATCTTTTAATCCGTAACTCGGATTAAAATATTTTCAACATGAAAGTTGCTCAGAACGACGAGACGATTCCGGATACGCAGTCCGTTCATCCGCCACACACCCCTAACCTATCGAACTCGCAACTTTCCCCCTCCGGCTCCTCTGCCCGAAAACGCGAAACACCGGGAATACTTCCCGGATGTTTCCCCCCTTAACCGGTACCACCTCATACCACGTTAGGGCACACCTAGCACCGCTCTTTGTCACGTCACGCATCGTCGTGTTTATGTTTGCATTGTATTCATTGTTTCTTCCCCCTCTTATCTCCGGTAGACTACGAGACCGACGCTGCTGCTGCCCAGTTCGACTACGGAGTTGACGACCCCTCCTTCTTGCCAGAGCAACCAGGCAAGCCCCCCCCCTTGATCACTAGATATCGCCTATTCTCCTCTATACTGCTTGCATTAGAGTAGTGTAGCATGTTACTGCTTTCGTTAATCCTATTCTGATGCATAGCCTGACATTGTTGCTACATCTGTTGATACCTTACCTGCAATCCTAAATGCTTAGTATAGGATGCTAGTTTATCATCATTGGCCCTACATTCTTGTCAGTCTGCCTTGCTATACTATCGGGCCGTGATCACTTGGGAGGTGATCACGGGTATATACTATACATACATACATACTATACAGATGGTGACTAAAGTCGGGTCAGCTCATTGAGTACCCGCAAGTGATTCTGACGAGGGGGCTGAAAGGACAGGTGGCTCCATCCCGGTAGAGGTGGGCCTGGGTTCCCGACGGCCCTCGACTGTTACTTTGTGGCGGAGCGACAGGGCAGGTTGAGACCACCTAGGAGACAGGTGGGCCTGGCCCTGTTCGGCGTTCGCGGACACTTAACACGCTTAACGAGATCTTGGTATTTGATCTGAGTCTGGCTACGAGCCTATACGCACTAACCATCTACGTGGGAGTAGTTATGGGTATCCCGACGTCGTGGTATCAGCCGAAGCACTTCAGACGTCAGCGACGGAGCGGCGCGCGCCGGATTGGAACGTAAGCCTGCTCTTGTATTAAGGGGGCTAGTTCCGCTTTCGGCCGCGTACGCAACGTGCAGGTGTGCTATGGGCGATGGGCCCAGACCCCTGTGCGCTTAGGTTTAGACCGGCGTGCTGGCCTCTCTGTTTTGCCTAGGTGGGGCTGCGACGTGTTGATCTTCCGCGGCCGGGCATGACCCAGGAAAGTGTGTCCGGCCAAATGGGATCGAGCGTGTTGGGGAATGTGGTGCACCCCTGCAGGGAAGTTAATCTATTCGAATAGCCGTGATCTTCGGTAACAGGACGACTTGGAGTTGTACCTTGACCTTATGACAACTAGAACCGGATACTTAATAAAACACACCCTTCCAAGTGCCAGATACAACCCGGTGATCGCTTTTCTACAGGGCGACGAGGAGAGGATCGCCGGGTAGGATTATGCTATGCGATGCTACTTGGAGATGCTACTTGGAGATGCTACTTGGAGGACTTCAATCTACTCTCTTATACTTGATGCAAGACGGAGGCTGCCAGAAGCGTAGTCTGCGACAGGATTAGCTATCCCTCTCTTATTCTGGCATTCTGCAGTTCAGTCCACTGATATGGCCTCCTTAAACATATACCCATGCATATGTAGTGTAGTTCCTTGCTTGCGAGTACTTTGGATGAGTACTCACGGTTGCTTTCTCCCCCCTTTTCCCCCTTTCTTTCGTTCTGGTTGTCGCGACCAGATACTGGAGTCCAGGAGCCAGACGCCACCGTCGACGACGACCCCTACTACACCGGAGGTGCCTACTACTACGTGCAGCCCGCTGACGACGACCAGGAGTAGTTTAGGAGGATCCCAGGCAGGAGGCCTGCGTCTCTTTCGATCTGTATCCCAGTTTGTGCTAGCCTTCTTAAGGCAACTTGTTTAACTTATGTCTGTACTCAGATATTGTTGCTTCCGCTGACTCGTCTATGATCGAGCACTTGTATTCGAGCCCTCGAGGCCCCTGGCTTGTATTATGATGCTTGTATGACTTATTTATGTTTTAGAGTTGTGTTGTGATATCTTCCCATGAGTCCCTGATCTTGATCGTACACATTTGCGTGCATGATTAGTGTACGATTAAATCGGGGGCGTCACATGTATGGCCCAATAAGGCCCATATACTCCCCGGCGAATTCCCGTAACTCTCCGGTACTCCGAAAAATACCCGAATCACTCGGAACCTTTCCGATGTCCGAATATAGTCGTCCAATATATCGATCTTTACGTCTCGACCATTTCGAGACTCCCCGTCATGTCCCCGATCTCATCCGGGACTCCGAACTCCTTCGGTACATCAAAACTCATAAACTCATAATATAACTGTCATCGAAACCTTAAGCGTGCGGACCCTACGAGTTCGAGAACAATGTAGACATGACCGAGACACGTCTTTGGTCAATAACCAATAGCGGAACTTGGATGCTCATATTGGCTCCCACATATTCTACGAAGATCTTTATCGGTGAGACCGCATAACAACATACGTTGTTCCCTTTGTCATCGGTATGTTACTTGCCCGAGATTCGATCGTCGGTATCTCAATACCCAGTTCAATCTCGTTACTCGCAAGTCTCTTTACTCGTTCCGTAATACATCATCCCGCAACTAACTCATTAGTTGCAATGCTTGCAAGGCTTAAGTGATGTGCATTACCGAGAGGGCCCAGAGATACCTCTCCGACAATCAGAGTGACAAATCCTAATCTCGAAATACGTCAACCCAACAAGTACCTTCGAAGACACCTGTAGAGCACCTTTATAATCACCCAGTTATGTTGTGACGTTTGGTAGCACACAAAGTGTTCATCTGGTAAACGGGAGTTGCATAATCTCATAGTCATAGGAACATGTATAAGTCATGAAGAAAGCAATAGCAACAAACTAAACGATCAAGTGCTATGCTAACGGAATGGGTCAAGTCAATCACATCATTCTCCTAATGATGTGATCCCGTTAATCAACTGACAACTCATGTCTATGGTTAGGAAACATAACCATCTTTGATCAACGAGCTAGTCAAGTAGAGGCATACTAGTGACACTCTGTTTGTCTATGTATTCACACATGCATTATGTTTCCGGTTAATACAATTCTAGCATGAATAATAAACATTTATCATGATATAAGGAAATAAATAATAATTTTATTATTGCCTCTAGGGCATATTTCCTTCAGCAGCCACGTAAAACTTGCAACAACAAAGTAGATGATGTCTAACTTGTTTTTGCAGGACATGTTGTGATGTGATATGGTCAAGACGTGATTATATAAATTTTTGTATGGGATGATCATGTTTTCTAACAAAGGTATCGGCAACTGGCAGGAGCCATATGGTTGTCGCTTTATTGTATGAAATGCAATCGCCATGTAATTGATTTACTTTATCACTAAGCAGTAGCGATAGTTGTAGAAGCAATAGTTGGCGAGACGACAATGATGCTATGATGGAGATCAACGTGTCAAGCCGGTGACGATGGTGATCATGACGGTGCTTTGGAGATGGAGATCAAAGGCACAAGATGATGATGACCATATCATATCGCTTATTTGATTGCATGTGATGTTTATCCTTTATGCATCTTATTTTGCTTAGTTTGGCGGTAGCATTATAAGATGATCTCTCACTAAATTTCAAGGTATAAGTGTTCTCCCTGAGTATGCACTATTGTTACAGTTCGTCGTGCCGAGACACCACGCGATGATCGGGTGTGATAAGCTCTACATTCACATACAACGGGTGCAAGCCAGTTTTGCACAAGCAGAATACTCAGGTTAAACTTGACGTGCCTAGCATATGTAGATATGGCCTCGGAACACTGAGACCGAAAGGTCGAGCGTGAATCATATAGTAGATATGATCAACATAGTGATGTTCACCATTGAAAACTCCTCCATCTCACATGATGATCGGACATGGTTTAGTTGATATGGATCACGTGATCATTTAGATGACTAGAGGGAGGTCTATCTAAGTGGGAGTTCTTAAGTAATATGATTAATTGAACTTTAATTTATCATGAACTTAGTACCTGGTAGTATTTTGCATGTCTATGTTGTTGTAGATAAATGGCCCGTGCTACTGTTCCTTTGAATTTTAATGCGTTCCTAGAGAAAACTAAGTTCAAAGATGATGGTAGCAACTACACAGACTGGGTCCGTAACTTGAGGATTATCTTCATTCTTGCACAGAAGAATTACGTCCTAGAAGCACCGCTAGGTGCAAAGCCCGCTGCAAGAGCAACATCAGATGTTATGAACGTTTGGCAGAGCAAAGCTGATGACTACTCGATAATTCAATGTGCCATGCTTTACGGCTTAGAATCGGGACTTCAACGATGTTTTGAACGTCATGGAGCATATGAGATGTTCCAGGAGTTGAAGTTAATATTTCAAGAAAATGCCCGAATTGAGAGATATGAAGTCTCCAATAAGTTCTATAGCTGCAAGATGGAGGAGAATAGTTCTGTCAGTGAACATATACTCAGAATGTCTGGGTACCACAACCACTTGACTCAACTGGGAGTTAATCTTCCTGATGATAGTGTCATTGACAGAGTTCTTCAATCACTGCCACCAAGCTACAAAAGCTTCGTGATGAACTATAATATGCAATGGATAGATAAGACAATTCCCGAGCTCTTCACAATGCTAAAGGCTGCGGAGGTAGAAATCAAGAAGGAGCATCAAGTGTTGATGGTCAACAAGACCACTATTTCAAGAAGAAGGGCAAAGGGAAGAAGGGGAACTTCAAGAAGAACGGCAAGCAAGTTGTTGCTCAAGTGAAGAAGCCCAAGTCTGGACCTAAGCCTGAGACTGAGTGCTTCTACTGCAAAGGGATTGGTCACTGGAAGTGGAACTGCCCCAAGTATTTGGCAGATAAAAAGGATGGCAAAGTGAAAGGTATGTTTGATATACATGTTATTGATGTGTACCTTACTAATGCTCGCAGTAGCGCCTGGGTATTTGATACTGGTTCTGTTGCTCATATTTGCAACTCGAAACAGGGGCTACAGATTAAGCGTGGATTGGCTAAGGACGAGGTGACGATGCGCGTGTGAAATGGTTCCAAGGTCGCTGTGATCGCAGTCGACACGCTACCTCTACATCTACCTTCGAGATTAGTATTAGATCTGAATAATTATTATTTGGTGCCAATGTTAAGCATGAACATTATATCTGGATCTTGTTTGACGCGAGACGATTATTCATTTAAACCAGAGAATAATGGTTGTTCCATTTATATGAGTAATATCTTTTATGGTCATGCACCCTTGATGAGTGGTCTATTTTTATTGAATCTCGATAGTAGTGATACACATATTCATGGTACTGAAGCCAAAAGATATAAGTTTAATAATGATAGTGCAACTTATTTGTGGCACTACGGTTTAGGTCATATTGGTATAAAGCGCGTGAAGAAACTCCATGCTGATGGGCTTTTGGAATCACTTGATTATGAATCACTCGATGCTTGCGAACCATGCTTCATGGGCAAGATGACTAAGACTCCGTTCTCCAGAACAATGGAGCGAGCAACTGACTTATTGGAAATAATACATACTGATGTATGCGGTCCGATGAGTGTTGATGCTCGTGGCGGGTATCGTTATTTTTTGACCTTCAGAGATGATTTGAGCAGATGTGGGTATATCTACTTGATGAAACATAAGTCTGAAACAATTGAAAAGTTCAAAGAATTTCAGAGTGAAGTGGAAAATCATCGTAACAAGAAAATTAAGTTTCTACGATCTGATTGTGGAGGCGAATATTTGAGTTATGAGTTTGGTCTTCATTTCAAACAATGCGGAATAGTTTCGCAACTCACGCCACCTGGAACACCATAGCATAATGGTGTGTCCGAACATTGTTACCGCACTTTATTAGATATGGTGCGATCTATGATATCTCTTACTGATTACTGCTATCATTTTGGGGTTATGCTTTAGAGACGGCTGCATTCACTTTAAATAGGGCACCATCTAAATCCGTTGAGACGAGACCATATGAACTGTGGTTTGGCAAGAAACCAAAGTTGTCGTTTCTTGAAGTTTGGGGCTACGATGCTTATGTGAAAAAGCTTCAACCTGATAAGCTCAAACCCAAATCGGAGAAATGTGTCTTCATAGGATACCCAAAGGAAACTGTTGGGTACACCTTCTATCACGGATTCGAAGGCAAGATATTCACTGCTAAGAATGGATCATTTCTAGAGGAGTTTCTCTCGAAAGAAGTGAGTGGGAGGAAAGTAGAACTTGATGAGGTAACTGTACCTTCTCCCTTATTGGAAAGTTGTTCATCACAGAAATCAGTTCCAGTGATTCCTACACCAATTAGTGAGGAAGTTAATGATGTTGATCATGAAACTTCTGATCAAGTTACTTACGAACCTCGTAGGTCAACTAGAGCAAGATCTGCACCAGAGTGGTACGATAATCCTGTTCTGGAGGTCATGTTACTTGACCATGATGAACCTACAAACTATGAGGAAGCGATGATGAGCCCAGATTCCATGAAATGGCTCGAGGCCATGAAATCTGAGATGGGATCCATGTATGAGAACAAAGTGTGGACTTTGGTTGACTTGCCCGATGATTGGCAAGCCATATAGAATAAATGGATCTTCAAGAAGAAGACTGACGCTGACGCTAATGTTACTGTCTATAAAGCTCGACTTGTTGCGAAAGGTTTTCGACAAGTTCAAGGAGTTGACTACGATGAGACCTTCTCGCCCGTAGCAATGCTTAAGTCCGTCCGAATCATGTTAGCAATTGCCGGATTTTATGATTATGAAATTTGGCAAATGGATGTCAAAATTGTGTTCCTTAATGGATATCTTAAAGAAGAGTTGTATATGATGCAACCAGAAGGTTTTGTCGATCCAAAGGTGCTAACAAAGTGTGCAGGCTCCAGCGATCCATTTATGGACTGGTGCAAGCATCTCGGAGTTGGAATATACTCTTTGATAATGTGATCAAAGCATATGGTTTTATACATACTTTTGGAGAAGCATGTATTTACAAGAAAGTGAGTGGGAGCTCTGTAGCATTTCTGATATTATATGTGGATGACAAATTGTTGATCGGAAATTATATTGAATTTCTGAATAGCATAAAAGGATACTTGAATGAGAATTTTTCAATGAAAGACCTCGGTGAAGCTGCTTATATATCGGGCATCAAGATCTATAGAGATAGATCAAGACGCTTAATTGGAATTTCACAAAGCACATACCTTGATAAAGTTTTGAAGAAGTTCAAAATGGATCAAGCAAAGAAAGGGTTCTTGCATGTGTTGCAAGGTGTGAAGTTGAGTCCGACTCAATGCCCGAAGATAGAGAGAAAATGAAAGTCATTCCCTATGCCTCAGCCATACGTTCTATCATGTATGCAATGCTGTGTACCAGACCTGATGTGTGCCTTGCTATTAGTTTTGCAGGGAGGTACCAAAGTAATCCAGGAGTGGATCACTGGACAGCGGTCAAGAACATCCTGAAATACCTGAAAAGGACTAAGGATATGTTTCTCGTTTATGGAGGTTACAAAGAGCTCGTCGTAAACGGGTACGTCGATGCAAGCTTTGACATTGATCCAGATGACTCTAAGTCGCAAACCGGATACGTATTTTTTGAATAGTGTAGCTGTCAATTGGTGCAGTTCTAAGCAGAGCGTCATGGCGGGATCTACATGTGAAGTGGAATACATAGCTTCTTCGGAAGCAGCAAATGAAGGAGTCTGGATGAAGGAGTTCATATCCGATCTAGGTGTAATACCTAGTGCATTGGGTCCAATGAAAATCTTTTATGACAATACTGGTGCAATTGCCTTGGCAAAGGAATCCATATTTCACAAGAGAACCAAGCACATCAAGAGACGCTTCAATTCCATCCGCGATCAAGTCAAGGAGGGAGACATAGAGATTTGCAAGATACATACGGATCTGAATGTTGCAGACCCATTGACTAAGCCTCTCTCACGAGCAAAACATGATCAGCACCAAGACTCCATGGGTGTTAGAATTATTACTGTGTAATCTAGATTATTGATTCTAGTGCAAGTGGGAGACTAAAGGAAATATGCCCTAGAGGGAATAATAAAGTTGTTATTTATATTTCCTTATATCATGATAAATGTCTATTATCCATGCTAGAATTGTTTTAACCGGAAACTTAGTACATGTGTGAATACATAGACAAACAGTGTGTCCCTAGTATGCCTCTACTTGACTAGCTCGTTAATCAAAGATGGTTAAGTTTCCTAGCCATGGACATGTGTTGTCATTTGATGAACGGGATCACATCATTAGAGAATGATGTGATGGACAAGATTCATCCGTTAGCTTAGCATTATGATTGTTTAGTTTTATTGCTATTGCTTTCTTCATGACTTATACGTGCTCCTATGACTATGAGATTATGCAACTACCGAATACCGGAGGAACACCTTGTGTGCTATCAAACGTCACAACGTAACTGGGTGACTATAAAGTTGATCTACAGGTGTCTCTGATGGTGTTTGTTGAGTTGGCATAGATCGAGATTAGGATTTATCACTCCGATTGTCGGAGAGGTATCTCTGGGCCCTCTTGGTAATGCACATCACTATAACCTTGCAAGCAATGTGACTAATGAGTTAGTTGCGGAATGATGCATTAAGGAATGAGTAAAGAGACTTGCCGGTAACGAGATTGAACTAGGTATGATGATACCGGCGATCGAATCTCGGGCAAGTAACATACCGATGACAAAGGGAACAACGTATGTTGTTATGCGGTTTGACTGATAAAGATCTTTGTAGAATATGTGGGAACCAATATGAGCATCCAGGTTCCGCTATTGGTTATTGACCGGAGATGTGTCTCGGTCATGTCTACATAGTTCTCGAACTCGTAGGGTCCGCACGCTTAATGTTGGATGATGATTTGCAGAAGCGTTTAGTAACCGAGTAGACATGTCTCAAACCAATGTACAGTTTCTGCAAGGTCGTGGTGGCGGTATTTGGCCCTGAGTATCTGAGAGAGCGAACTGTCACTGATACAAACCGGTTGTTGGCGATCAATGCCGATAGGGGCTTTCCGGACATGCTTGGTAGCATAGATTGTATGCACTGGAAATGGAAGAACTGTCCATTTGATTGGCAGGGGTAGTAGAAGGGGCATGTGAAAGGTGCCACTGTCATGCTAGAAGCGGTGGCCTCACAAGATCTTTGGATATGATATTTTCCTTTGGCGTGGTTGGTTCTCACAATGATATCAACATGCTTCAACACTCTCCATTGTTCGCAAGGCTTGCAGAAGGCTATTCCCCATGCGTCAACTTTGAGATCAATGGTCACCATTACAACAAGGGATACTACCGAGTTGATGGTATCTATCCTCGGTGGTCAACTCTTGTGAAGACAATACCCAATCCGTAAGGAGAGAAGAGACAAAGATTTTCCCAAATGCAAGAGAGTGCTAGGAAGGATGTGGAGCGTGCTTTTGGTGTGCTTCAATCTCAATGGGGTATCATTCGAAACCCTATACTTACATGGAGCACCGAGAAGCTTTGGGAGGCTATGACTGCTTGTGTGATCATGCACAACATGATCATGGAGGATGAGCGTGATGATAGCATCTACGAGCAGTGGTTTGATTTTCAGGGTGAAAATGTTGAGCCTGAGCACCAAGACCTGACAATGTTTGAACAGTTCACCCAATTCCATCGTGAAATGCGTGATTGACATACTCATATACATCTCCAAGATGACTTGGTTGAGCACATGTGGAATCACATTGGCAACCAGTAGATGTATCAATTCATTTTTTCCATCTATTCAAGACAATTTTGATTGGGTTGTAAAACTATTTTATTGTGTTTTAATTTTTATGTGAAACTATTTGCTATTCAAGACAATTTCGATTTGTTTGTAAAACTATTTGCTATGTTTGATTTATTTGGTTGCAAAAACTATTTACAATGTGTATAGTTCATAAAATGTATACATAGGGGCTCCAGCGGCTGTGACACATTAGATGAGTCCGCCCGTTGGGCACACGGCCAACGCAAACAGGAAAACAGCTGCCCGCCGCCCCATTGCCCTACCCAAATAGACAAAACCCGGACAAATGGATGCCTGTTTGGGGTCGTGAGCTGGAGTTGGCCTTGGAGTGGAGCACGTGGACAGAGATTCATGGTTGTCGCGTTCGATCCGGCCGGCACCATGCGCCTCTGGGTCGAGGTCGCCGTGCTTAGTTCCCTGTCATTGCATGTTGTCGATGTTGTTGTTTGCTTTACCCTCTAATGCCTACTATCACCTCTGGGTCAAGGTCGCCGCACAGAGAGGAGCACGTGGGCGGCGTCGTCAGAGTGGAGCACGTGGGCGGCAATTCATTGTAGTCACATTCGATTCAGCCGGCATTGAGCACCTTTGGGTTGAGGTCGCCGCGCTCAGCTCCTTGTTGTTGCATGTTGTCAGTGTTGTAGTTTGCTCCATCCTCTGCTTCGTACTATCGCCTTTCGGTCGAGGTCGCGGAAGCATGGCTCGATCCGGTGAGGGAGGGAGAGAGTGATTGGTGAGGGAAAGATGGAGGTCACGGGGGATCGGTTAGAGGGAGAGAGATGTGCCACTGAATGCATTTCGATAGTGCTACTGATGAATGTATTGTTGTGCTACTGCTGAATTTTTCGTGCATCACTTTTACATCATCTGTTACAGTAGAATTTTTTCTGGTGCCAAAAACCTATCCATACTGCTCTAATATCATTTTTGGGCACCAATTGCTACATTATGTGTTGGACATGCTCTTATCATGTTCCAAGAATTTGCTATGTTCATGATACCATATAACTTTGTGTGGTAAAAGACTTGTCTTTTTTTAACTAAGAGAGGATCTTCTAACAAGATAATATAAGACATTTTTCTCCATATTACGAGATGTTGTCTCATGTTCACATGTTTTCAAGATTAATTTTTGTAAGTGCAACTACTGTCCCTAAAGGGTTTTTGGATGATTAACGATAAGACAGTTAAGGGACTAACATGTTTGTGAGTACACACGGGTGATATTGTAGACATGAGAGTTAACACGAGAGTTATTACCCCTAAAGGGTTTTTGGTTTAACACAAGAGTTATTACCCTTAAATTTTGTTATGACAAACAACGCGGATTATGACGCGTAGTGAAGACTTTTGTTTTCTAGTTTTATTTTCTTCTATTTGAATCATAGAGCAAACCGTACTATTAAGAGGGGTCTAAATGAAAGTTGACATTTAGGTCTTTGATGTATGCTCAATCCAAACCTATCTCTTCATGTGAAGACTTAGAAATTGATGCATATGATGTGTTTTTCTCTCTAAGTACGGGAAGATGTTCTTCGGAACTTCGAAGAAGAATCATGCGCAGTTGAGTCGACTTGACTTGTCCTGCAAGTAACTCGTAGGCCGTGTTTGAAGTTCGGCCGTTGCGCCATGTGTTGATTGTGACCAGTGCCCCTCTTGGCCATTTCACACATCGGGATTGCTCGAGCTATAAATTGCCACCCACTTCAACTTGAGTTGGTTGACTGCTCCGTGAGAGAATTGACAAGAGTTTGTGACAACAACCCATCCTCCCGAAAGAGACGGAGAGATTCCTAAGAAAGGAAAAAACATAGCCTAAAACTACTAAGTGATTGGGCATTAGTGAAGAACTAAACGAAGCTTAACTTAACATGGTGCTCTGTGGACTATGCATCCACTAGACGGTTAAGTGTCTGTTCAGAGCGTCTGAGAGTTATTGCGGACTGCCGAAGAGCAAGTCTATGAAGGTACCAAAGATCCACCTCGAAGATCTACCATGAGTGATTGGGTGAAGTCTAAGTGACTCTAGCTCGAGAAGAATCAGATGAAGACTTTGTCTTCTAAGTTAAAGTCTATCATAGTTTTTTTGTCCCACGGTTAATTTTGTGAAAACTTATGAGTGGCATGTGAGAAACTGTGCCTGCCACTGCCGAGCCATTAGCAGTGGCAGGTGCTTTTTTGACCGGCCACTGGAACTTTTCCAAAATAGTCGTGGCAGGTACCAGACGTCACCCGCCACCGATTTGATCCCACCTATAAACTTTTTCAGTAGTGTTCATCTTAAAAAGCGCCTCTCTCCTTCGAAGGAGAAGGGGAGGAAAACTTAGGATTTTTTGTTCCATGCTAGTACTATCCATGCATTTGGTTCAAAAGAAACATGCAAAGGAAAACGGAGGAATTTTTTATCTCAATTTTCAAAAAAATCAATTCTAATATCCACCTGGACATCTTTTTCAAATTTCTATCCATGAATGAGACTAACATCCTTAGTGGCGTAATAACATTCTAAACATACATTTTTTGTATGGTTTGACTTTAATTTGACCATGTTTATTAGCATTCTTGTGTTTTTAGTTCCTTTGAATCATTCACCCGGTTGACAAAATTTCCCCAGGAAAAAGGCAAACTTCCATGTTTTCTAAGCAAAAAAGGGTTCCCCCAATTCAGTCAATAGAAACCGTCAGGTCTTAACAATCTCCCTGTTTACCAATCATTTGTTTTGTGCATGCATTCATATCCTATTTCTATGTTTTTTTATTTCTACATTTTTAGAATCAAGCAACTCAAAGAAGCCCTAAAAGTGTAGCACGGATTGGTGCCCAGCAGATCTTAAAAAGAAATGTACCAACAAATAAGGAGCTGTTCGGGAAACCTCCGGCTCCGTCAGATCCAAGGATCCGCGGAGTACCTGTTTCCTCGCTCAATAAATCTAAACCGCGGCTCCGGCTGCTCCGGGAACAGAGTCACGAAGCGGGAGGGACTCCGAACAAGCCCTAAGTATTTGAATTACAGTGCGTCATGTTCATTTCAAGAAAAGTTGTATGGTTTTACTAAAACATTGACATGTTACGGTCAGACAGCTTCATTGACATGCTACCAAATCTGTTTGAATTGAAGTCGTTTTGACTGAAGCACAGTAGACAGGACCCCCAAAAAATAGCATGGCCAGCGGCAGAGCAATGTACACTTAACAGTTCTGCACGCAGAAAAAAAAGAACGTATGCCATTTTCCAGTTTCCCTGTTTATTCTAACTCTTCTCAGGCACCGTCAGAAATTTATGTGCTTCTAGAATCGTTTGGCTCTAGGCTTTCTTTTCTCCGGCGAACTGACGTTCATCGATGATGCTAGCTAAGCTCGCCGTGTGAATTCAGCCACACATGTGATTCGTCAGCTCGTCGGGCAAGTCCCAGAGCACGCAATCTGATCCAAACAGCCCCGACATGTCGGAGGCTCCCTTCCCTCCCTCCTTGCCATCTTCCGCCTCCTCGTCGCCGCCGCTGCTGCCGACGCTGTCGTTGCCCTTTTCCTGCAATGCCGGCCTGCCCCCCTCAGTGCCGGAGCTCCCGCTGTACATGCTGTGGTGGCTCCACATCGACGTGCCCTGGTCGCCGTCGCCCCCAAGGACGTACCCCGACGCCGTCCCTTCGTACCGGAACTCCGCCGCCTGCGCGGGGTTGAACGCGGCGTACATGCCGGCCAGCCCCTCGGACATGTCGCCCGACGGCCACGGCTTGTCGGCTGCGGGAGCGGCGGGCTCGCTCATGATGGCGCGGGACAGGCCCATCTTGATGCGCTCGATGGTGTCGTCGGCTTGTGGCGGCGCGGCGTAGCAGGGCGCGATGTGCGCGCCCGGGCCCATGGCCATGCCCGCGCTGGCGCCCGCCGCCGTGTCGGGCATGGCGGGCGAGGGGAAGTCGGTGGGGCGCTTCTTGGTGAGGAGGTGGAGCATCTCGTCCTTGAAGCACCCCAGGGCGGCCTCGGCGAGGTGCGCCACCTGCGGCGGGGCGAGCGTGGTGGCGATCTCGGCCATGAGGTGCGAGAAGGACTTGTGCGTGACGGGGTCGATGCCCATCCCGGACAGCTTCTTCTTGAGCTTGGTGTTCCAGTGGTTCTTGACGTCGTTGTCCGTCCGCCCCGGCAGCTGGGCCGCGATCACCGACCACCTGCACGCCAACGCCAACGCATCGATCAGCAAAACGGCATAGAGATGCAGCCAGCTCAGACGAGAACGAGACGGCGTGGATGATCCTGGGGCACCTGTTGCCGACGACGGAGTGCAGCTTGATGATGGTCTGCTCCTCGGCGTCGGTGAACTCGCCGTGCTTGAGGTCGGGCCGCAGGTAGTTGGTCCACCGCAGCCGGCAGCTCTTCCCGCATCGCTGCAGCCCTGTCACGCGCGGGAACCTCGTTCAGCGCCAGCGACAACAGCTAACGTAACACGTTCCTTCCACTTAACCAGAGCGTCTGCTGGCGCCGGGGACTCACCGGCGTTCTTGGGGATGAGGCGCCAGTTGCGCGTGCCGTGCTGCGTGATGTAGGAGAGCAGCTTGTTGTCCTCCTCGGGCGTCCACTGCCCGCGCTTCACGTTGTCCTTCTCGCAGCACGGGATCCGGCCCATGTCGGCGCCTCCGCCTCCCGGACCGCCCTGCGCGCGCACGGGATCCGTCGTGGAGGCTCCGCTTTCCGGTAGGCCGATACGTCGCTGGCGCTGCGTTCTTGCTGGGTGAGTGTTCGAGCGACTGAGTTTTCGATCGGCGTGCGGCGCTTGCATCTGCCGGCGCGCTGGGAAGTATATATAGGTGCGGGGCGCGCGGTCGTGCGGGCGTGCGGCCGGCGGCACGGGAAGGGCGGGGCGGGGCGGGGCGCTGGGCGAAGGAGGCATGGGCGGGATAAAGAATTCAACGCCGCCCAAAGCGTGAGCGCCCCGGGGGACGGGACAGGTTGCCCACCCGCGCAGCGCCGGGTCAACCCCCAGTCCAAGCAAGCACGGTGTCCGTCGCGTTTTCGCCAGCTCGTCGTCGTCGATGCTCCACTCCGGTCGATCCGGTGCGCGCCGCGGCGTCGACGGGCTGAGATGTACTTTCTGACAGTGCGAAGTCCTGTGCCGAGTGCGTGCGTGCATAGAGTTGTACTTACCCGTGCCCATTTGAGTCAAGGGCAGCGCTACGGTCATTCATTCAGAGAGACTCCGGATGTTTCTCTCCAAAAAATACTTTGAGAGGTGAATGGATCGTCTAATTAGCAGTGACATGAGCAAGTCATATTTCCAAGGTTAATCTAGTGCTACATTCTATTTGCTCGGAGAATGCTACTGTCAATACGACAAATCGTTTGAGGTTTCCGAGGGCGAATCCACTTCCAATTTGATAAATATATTGCTTGTGAAGTATGTGTTCACGTATGTCCGATAGATCTACCAGTTGTGGATTGGAGATTTGAAAAGGATATTAAAAAACAATTGCTTAATTATAGTATTGATTTCGGAGTTTGTAAATTTTGTGGCAATTGTGTTGAGTACTGTCCAACAAGCTGCTTATCAATGACTGAAGAATATGAACTTTCTACCTATGATCGTCATGAATTGAATTACAATTAAATTGCTTTAAGTCGGTTACCAATCTCCATAATGGGAGATTACACAATTCAAACAATTAGGAATTCGTCTGAAAGTAAAATAAACAAAGAAAAATCTTAGAATTCAAGAACGATTTCTGATTACTAAATTTTGATTTTGTCTTTTTGTTATAAAAATCTAATAACTCTTTATTAAACTATAAAGAAAAAACCGAATAACTACTGCTTATTGGAAATTCTTTCTTATTTTAAATCAGACTATATTTTCGTGATATAATATAATTTCTAATTATATAGTTTATACACAAAAAATACCCCAATCCCTTTTTCCTTCCTTGAATCCTTTAGTTTTAGTCAGTTCATGAAAAAAAAATTATACTCGGCTGCATTGCGGATGCTTGCATATGGCACGACCGAAGATTCGTGGGACGAGTACCTTCAGATGTCTGGGAGCACATGTGCATATATGATAGATGGATTTGCTACTGCGGCGGTCGGGGTGTTTGGATCTCTGTACTTGTGAGAACCAACTATCGCAAACACCGAAATGCCCCCGACACTCTTGAAAGCAAGAGGATGGCAAGTTATGCTCGGTTCTCTTGATTGCATGCCCTAGAGAAGGAGAACTACCCATAGCTCTATAACGGCAATATTAGGACCATGTTAAGAAGCCCACCATCATTTGTAAAGCAGTTGCTTCACAAAATATTTGGATTTGACACACTTCCTTTGACAATGCCTGGGTCTCACAATGATATTAATGTGTTGTAGCGGTCTTCGTTGTTTGCTAGATTGAGTGAATAAGAAGCTTCCTCGTTCAAGTATATCATTAATTATCATGACTACAACATGGTGTGCTATCTGGTTGAAGGTGTCTATCCTCTCCGGGCAACCTTCGTCAAGACTATCCCTGACCCAGTTGGTGAGAAAAGAACTCACTTTTCCCAAAGCACAAGAATGTGTTAGAAAGGATGTGGAGAGGACATCTTGAATGCTCCAAGCCCGTTTTTTAGTCGTTCGAGGATCTACAAAAATACGGGATCTGGAGACCTTGTGGAAGATGATGACATGTTGTGTGATCATGCATAATATGGTCGTGGAGGATGAGGGTGAACGTGCTGCCGGAGGTCTGGAATTTGATAATATGTGTGATCCTATCCAACTTTCACATTAGAATCTAGCCATGCTTGAGGATTTTGCCCAAATGCATCAATAGATTCGACACCGAGGAAAGCAGCTGAAGGAAGATCTGATTTAGCGTATACTCAAGTTTGAACTATTTTATTTCAAGTTTGGGGGAGAATTAGAACATATGTGCAAGTTGAATTCAAGTTTGAATAATTATTTTAAAACTTAGTTGGATTGTAATATTTATATTTGATCTAGTGTCGCATTTGAATGTTTTCACTCCTTAAAGATTTTATTCTATAATTATGGATGCCGCTGATTTTGAAAAAGTAGGGGCATGCGTTTTGAGGACAGGGTTGGATGACCGAATCTTGTATTCCGGTTCATTGATGAGTTTAGACCAGTCCACGGATAAATATTGTGTCTATTTTAAAGGTGGCGTTAGAGATGCCTTTAGAGCATTTTTTCGATGATCAAGGGCCACACCTGTCAGTGTCAAAACCAGCGGATCTCGGGTAGGGGGTCCCGAACTATACGTCTAGGGTCGATGGTAACAGGAGACAGGGGACATGATGTTTACCCAGGTTCGGGCCCTCTCTATGAAGGTAATACCCTACTTCCTGCTTGATTGATCTTGAAGAATATGAGTATTACAAGAGTTGATTTACCATGAGATCGTAATGGCTAAAACCCTAGAAGTATAGCCTATATGATTATGATTGTTTCTGCCTCTACGGACTAAACCCTTCGGTTTATATAGACACCGGGGGGGACTAGGGTTATACAAAGTCGGTTACAGAGAAAGGAATCTTCATCCGAATGCCAAACTTGCCATTCACGCCAAGGAGAGTCCCATTCGGACACGTGTGAGAGTCTTCGGTCTTGTATCTTCGTAGCCCATCAGTCCGGCCCATGTCCAACAGGCCGGACGCCCGAGGACCCCTTAATCGAGGACTCCATCAGTAGCCCCCGAACCAGTCTTTCAATGTGTTGGGGAACGTAGCAATAATTCAAAAATTTCCTACGTGTCACCAAGATCAATCTAGGAGATACTAGCAACGAGAGAGAGGGAGTGCATCTTCATACCCTTGAAGATTGCTAAGCGGAAGCGTTACAAGAACGCGGTTGGTGGAGTCGTACACGCAGCGATTCAAATCGCGCTCGATTCCAATCCAAGCGCCGAACAACGATGCCTCCGCGTTCAACACACGTATAGCCCGGGGACGTCTCCTCCTTCTTGATCCAGCAAGGGGAGAGGAGAAGTTGAGGGATAACTTCGACAGCACGACAGCGTGGTGGTGATGGAGCTCGGGTTCTCCGGCAGGGCTTCGCCAAGCGCTACGGAGGAGGAGGAGGTGTAGGAGAGGGGGAGGGGCTGCGCCAGGGGATGTGTCTAGGTCTTCTGGCAGCCCTCCCACCTCCACTATTTATAGGAGAAGGGGAGAGGGGGCCGGCCCCTTCAGATCCCATCTAGGGGAGGGGCGGCGGCCAGGGAGGGAACCCTAGATGGGTTTTGGGCGCCCCCACCCCTAGGAGACTTGCCCCCCAAGCCAGGAAGGGAGGCTGCCCTAGGGGAGGCGCCCCCACCTCTCATGGTTACGTGAGATGGGGTGGGAGGGGCGCACAACCCCTTAGTGGGCTGGTGTGCCCCTTCCCCTTGGCCCATAAGGCCCCCCAACACTTGCCGAGGCCTCCGGAACCACTTTGGGACACGCTGGTCGTCACCCGGTACCCCCGGAACAATTCCGGACTCCAATACCCTTCGTCCAATATATCAATATTCACCTCTGGACCATTCCGGAACTCTTCGTCACGTCTGGGATCTCATCCGGGACTCCGAACAACCTTCGGTTACCACATACTATTTCCCATAACAACTCTAGCGTCACCGAACCTTAAGTGTGTAGACCCTACGGGTTCGGGAACCATGCAGACATGACCGAGACATCTCTTCGGCCAATAACCAATAGCGGGATCTGGATACCCATATTGGCTCCCACATGTTCCACGATGATCTCATTGGATGAACCACGATGTCGGGGATTCAATCAATCCCATATACAATTCCCTTTGTCTATCGGTATGTTACTTGCCCGAGATTCGATCGTCGGTATCCCCATACCTCGTTCAATCTCATTACCGGCAAGTCTCTTTACTAGTTCCATAACGCATGATACCGTGACCAACTCCTTAGTCACATTGAGCTCATTATGATGATGCATTACCGAGTGGGCCCAGAGATACCTCTCCGTCATACGGAGTGACAAATCCCAGTCTCGATTCGTGCCAACCCAACAGACACTTTCGGAGATACCTGTAGTGCACCTTTATGGCCACTCAGTTACGTTGTGACGTTTGGTACACCCAAAGCGTTCCTACGGTATCCGGGAGTTGCACAATCTCATGGTCTAAGGAAATGATACTTGACATTAGAAAAGCTTTAGCAAACGAACTACACGATCTTGTGGTACGCTTAAGATTGGGTCTTGTCCATCACATCATTCTCCTAGTTATGTGATCCCGTTATCAATGACATCCAATGTCCATGGTCAGGAAATCATAACCATCTATTGATCAACGAGCTAGCAACTAGAGGCTTACTAGGGACATGTTGTGGTCTATGTATTCACACATGTATTACGGTTTCCAATTAATACAATTGTAGCATGAATAATAGACAATTATCATGAACAAGGAAATACAACAATAACCATTTTATTATTGCCTCTAGGGCATATTTCCAACAGTCTCCCACTTGCACTAGAGTCAATAATCTAGTTCACATCACTATGTGATTGTAATGAATCCAACACCCATGGGGTTTGTTCATATCTCGCTTGTGAGAGAGGTTTATTAGTCAATCGGTCTGAACCTTTCAGATCCATGTGTGCTTTACAAATCTCTATGTCATCTTGTAGATGCAGCTACCACGCGCTACTTGGAGCTATTCCAAATAACTGCTCTACTATACGAATCCGGTTTACTACTCAGAGTCATCCGGATTAGTGTCAAAGTTTGCATCGACGTAACCCTTTACGACGAACTCTTTTACCACCTCCATAATCGAGAAAATTCCTTAGTCCACTAGTTACTAAGTATAAGTTCGACCGCTATCATGTGATCCATTCCTGGATCACTCTTGTACCCCTTGACTGACTCATGGCAAGGCACACTTCAGGTGCGGTACACAGCATATCATACTATAGAGCGTACGTCTGAAGCATAGGGGACGACCTTCGTCCTTTCTCTCTCTTCTGCCGTGGTCAGGTCTTGAGTCTTACTCAATACTCACACCTTGTAACACAGCCAAGAACTCCTTCTTTGCTAATCTATTTTGAACTCCATCAAAATCTTGTCACGGCATGCATTCATTTGAAAGTACAATTAAGCGTTTTTGATCTATCCTTATAGATCTTGATGCTCAATGTTCAAGTAGCTTAATCCAGGTTTACCATTGAAAAACACTTTTCAAATAACCCTGTATGCTTTCCAGAATTCTACATCATTTCTGATCAACAATATGTTAACAACATATACTCATCAAAAATTCTATAGTGCTCCCACTCACTTCTTTGGAAATGCAAGTTTCTCATAAACTTGGTATAAACCCAAAACTTTGATCATCTCATCAAAGTGTACATTCCAACTCCCAGATGCTTACTCTAGTCCTTAGAAGGATTGCTAGAGCTTTGCATACTTGTTAGCATCTTTCAGGATTGACAAAACCTTCTGGTTGTATCACATACAACCTTTCCTCAAGAAAATCGTCGAGGAAACAATGTTTTTACATCCTATCTGCAAGATTTCATAAGTAATGCAGTAACTGCTAACATAATTCCAACAGACTCTTAGTATCGCTACGAGTGAGAAAGTCTCATCATAGTCAACTCCTTGAACTTGTCAGAAAACATCTTAACGACAAGTCGAGCTTTCTTAATGGTGACACTTACCATCATTGTCCGTCTTCCTTTTAAAATCCATCTGCACCCAATAGCCTTACGACCATCAAGTAGTTCTTCCAAAGTCTATACTTTGTTTTTATACATGGATCCTCTCTCGGATTTTATGGCCTCAAGCCATTCGTTGGAATCGGGCCCACCATCGCTTCTCCATAGCTCGTAGGTTCATTGTTGTCTAGCAACATGACTTCCAAGACAGGATTACGTACCACTCCGAAGTAGTACGCATCCTTGTCGACCTATGAGGTTTTGTAGTGACTTGATCCGAAGTTTCATGATCACTATCATAAGCTTCCACTTCCATTGGTGTAGGTGTCACAGGAACAACTTCCTGTGCCCTGCTACACACTAGTTGAAGTGACGGTTCAATAACCTCATCAAGTCTCCATCATCCTCCCACTCAATTCTTTCGAGAGAAACTTCTCCTCGAGAAAGGACCCGTTTCTAGAAACAATCACTTTTGCTTCCGGATCTGAAATAGGAGGTATACCCAACTGTTTTGGGTATTCTATGAAGATGCATTTATCCGCTTTGGGTTCAAGCTTATCAGCCTGAAACTTTTTCACATAAGCGTCGCAGCCCCAAACTTTTAAGAAACGACAGCTTAGGGTTTTCTAAACCATAGTTCATACGGTGTCGTCTCAACGGAATTGTGTGGTGCCATATTTAAAGTGAATGCAGTTTTCTCTAATGCCTAACCCATAAACGATAGTGGTAATTCGATAAGAGGCATCATGGTATGCACCATATCCAATAGGGTGCAGTTATGATGTTCGGACACACCATCACACTATGGTGTTCCAGGCGGTATTAGTTGTGAAACAATTTCCACAATGTCTTAATTGTGTGCCAAACTCGTAACTCAGATATTCATCTCTATGATCATATCATAGACATTTTATCCTCTTGTCACAATGATCTTCAACTTCACTCTGAAATTACTTAAACCTTTTAATAATTCAGACTTGTGTTTCATCAAGTAAATATACTCAGCATCTACTCAAATCATCTGTGAAGTAAGAACATAATGATATCCACTGCGTGCCTCAGCACTCATTGGACTACACACATCAAAATGTATTACTTCCAACAAGTTGCTTTCTTGTTCCATCTTACTGAAAATGAGGCCTTTCAGTCATCTTGCCCATGTGGTATGATTTGCATGTCTCAAGTGATTCAAAATCAAGTGAGTCCAAACGATCCATCCGTATGGAGTTTCTTCATGCATATCTACCAATAGACATGGTTCGCATGTCTCAATCCTTTCAAAAACGAGTGAGTCCAAAGATCCATCAACATGGAGCTTCTTCATGCGTTTTATACCAACATGACTCAAATGGCAGTGCCACAAGTATGTGGTACTATCATTGCTATCTTATATCTTTTGGCATGAACATGTGTATCACTACGATCGAGATTCAATAAACCATTCATTTTAGGTGCTAGACCATTGAAGGTATTATTCAAATAAAGAGAGTAACCATTATTCTCCTTAAATGAATAACCGTATTGTGATAAACATAATCCAATCATGTCTATGCTCAACACAAACACCAAATAACAATTATTTAGGTTTAACACCAATCCCGATGGTAGAGGGAGCATGCAATGTTTGATCACATCAACCTTGGAAACGCTTCCAACACATATCGTCACCTCACCTTTAGCTAGTCTCCCAGCCTTTTATTTCGAGTTACTAACACTTAGCAACCGAACTGGTATTTATTACCTTGGTGCTACTAGGAGTACTAGTAAAGTACACAATATAACATATATTCAAAATACTTCTGTCGACCTTGCCAGCCTTCTCATCTACCAAGCATCTAGGGTAGTTCTGCTTCAGTGACCGTTCCCCTCATTATAGAAGCACTCAGTCTCGAGTTTGGGTTCAACCTTGGGTTTCTTCACTAGGGCAGCAACCGATTTGTCGTTTCATGAAGTATCCCTTCTTTCCCTTGCCCTTCTTGAAACTAGTGGTTTAACCATCAACAATTGATGCTCCTACTTGATTTCTACTTTCGTGGTGTCAAACATCGCGAGTTGCTCAAGGATCATCATGTCTATCCCTGATATGTTATAGTTCATCACGAAGCTCTAATAGATTGGTGGCAGTGACTATGGAGAACCATAACTATCTCATCTGGAAGATTAACTCCCACCTGATTCAAGTGATTGTAGTACTCAGACAATCTGAGCACATGCTCAACGATTGAGCTTTTCTCCCTTAGTTTGCAGGCTTAAGAAACTTGTCAGAGGTCTCATACCTCTCGACGTGGGCACTAGTCTAAAATCCCAATTTCAGTCTTTGGAATATCTCATATGTTCTGCGATGTTTCAAAACCATCTGTGTTGCCACAATTCTAAATCGTTAGCATTACGCACTGAACTATCACGTAGTCATCAAAACGTGTATGTCAGATGTTCCCCAACATCTACAAACGACGCTCGAGGTTCAGCACACTGAGCGATGCATTAAGGACATAAGCCTTCTGCGCAGCAATGAGGATAATCCTCAGTTGACGGACCCAGTCCGCATAATTTCTACTATCAACTTTCAACTAAATTTTCTCCAGGAACATATCTTAAACAGTAGAACTAAAGTGTAAGCTACGACGTAATTTGCAAAGACCTTTTGACTATGTTCATGATAATTAAGTTCATATGATTATTTAATGAACTCCCACTTAGATAGACATCCCTCTAGTCATCTAAGTGATACATGATCCGAGTCAACTAGGCCGTGTCCGATCATCACGTGAGACGGACTAGTCATCATCGGTGAACATCTTCATGTTGATCGTATCTACTATACGACTCATGTTCGACCTTTCGGTCTCTTATGTTCCGAGGCCATGTCTGTACATGCTAGGCTCATCAAGTCAACCTAAGTGTATCGCGTGTGTAAATCTGGCTTACACCCGTTGTATGCGAACGTTAGAACCTATCACACCCGATCATCATGTAGTGCTTCGGAACAACGGACCTTAGCAATGGTGCACAATTAGGGGGAACACTTTCTTGAAATTTTAGCGAGGAATCATCTTATTTATGCTACAGTCGTTCTAAGAAAATAAGATGTAAACATGACAAACATCACATGAAAATCATAAAGTGACATGATATGGCCAATATCATCTTGCGCCTTTTGATCTCCATCTTCGAGTCATGGCATGATCACCTTCGTCACCGGCATGACACCATGATCTCCATCATCGTGTCTTCATGAAGTTGCCTCGCCAACTATTACTTCTACTACTATGGCTAACGGTTAGCAATAAAGTAAAGTAATTACATGGCGTTTTCCTTGACACACATGTCATAAATAAATTAAGACAACTCCTATGGCTCCTGCCGGTTGTCATACTCATCAACATGCAAGTCGTGATTCCTATTACAAGAACATGATCAATCTTATACATCACATATATCATTCATCACATCCTTTTGGCCATATCACATCACATAGCATACCCTGCAAGAACAAGTTAGACGTCCTCTAATTGTTGTTGCATGTTTTACATGGCTGCTATGGGTTTCTAGCAAGAACGTTTCTTACCTACGCAAAACCACAACGGTGATATGCCAATTGCTATTTACCCTTCATAAGGACCCTTTTCCTCGAATCCGATCCGACTAAAGTGGGAGAGACAGACACCCGCTAGCCACCTTATGCATCAAGTGCATGTCAGTTGGTGGAATCTGTCTCACGTAAGAGTACGTGTAAGGTTGGTCCGAGCCGCTTCATCCCACAATGCCGCCGAATCAAGATAAGACTAGTAACGGCAAGCAAATTGAACAAATCATCGCCCACAACTACTTTGTGTTCTACTCGTGCATAGAATCTACGCATAGACCTAGCTCATGATGCCACTGTTGGGGAACGTAGCAATAATTCAAAAATTTCCTACGTGTCACCAAGATCAATCTAGGAGATACTAGCAACAAGAGAGAGGGAGTGCATCTTCATACCCTTGAAGATCGCTAAGCGGAAGCGTTACAAGAACGCGGTTGGTGGAGTTGTACACGCAGCGATTCAGATCGCGCTCGATTCCAATCCAAGCGCCGAACAACGGCGCCTCCGTGTTCAACACACGTACAGCCCGGGGACGTCTCCTCCTTCTTGATCCAGCAAGGGGAGAGGAGAAGTTGAGGGAGAACTCCGACAGCACGACGGCGTGGTGGTGATGGAGCTTGTGGTTCTCCGGCAGGGCTTCGCCAAGCGCTACAGAGGAGGAGGAGGTGTAGGAGAGGGGGAGGGTCTGCGCCAGAGGATGTGTCTAGGTCTTCTGGCAGCCCTCCCACCTCCACTATTTATAGGAGAAGGGGAGAGGGGGCCGACCCCTTCAGATCCCATCTAGGGGAGGGGCGGCGGCCAGGGAGGGAACCCTAGATGGGTTTTGGGCGCCCCCGCCCCTAGGAGACTTGCCCCCCAAGCCAGGAAGGGAGGCTGCCCTAGGGGAGGCGCCCCACCTAACCGGTTACATGAGATGGGGTGGGAGGGGCGCACAACCCCTTAGTGGGCTGGTGTGCCCCTTCCCCTTGGCCCATAAGGCCCCCCAACACTTGCTGGGGCCTCCAAAACCACTTTCGGACACGCTGGTCGTCACCCGGTACCCCCGGAACAATTCCGGACTCCAATACCCTCCGTCCAATATATCGATCTTCACCACCGGACCATTACGGAACTCCTCGTCACGTCCGGGATCTCATCCGGGACTCCGAACAACCTTCGGTTACCAGATACTATTTCCCATAACAACTCTAGCGTCACCGAACCTTAAGTGTGTAGACTCTACGGGTCCAGGAACCATGTAGAGATGACCGAGACATCTCTCCGGCCAATAACCAATAGCAGGATCTGGATACCCATATTGGCTCCCACATGTTCCACGATGATCTCATCGGATGAACCATGATGTCGGGGATTCAATCAATCCTGTATACAATTCCCTTTGTCTATCGGTATGTTACTTGCCCGAGATTCGATCATCGGTATCCCCATACCTCGTTCAATCTCGTTACCGGCAAGTCTCTTTACTCGTTCCATAACGCATGATCCCATGACCAACTCCTTAGTCACATTGAGCTCATTATGATGATGCATTACCGAGTGGGCCCAGAGATACCTCTCCGTCATACGGAGTGACAAATCCCAGTCTTGATTCATGCCAACCCAACAGACACTTTCGGAGATACCTGTAGTGCACCTTGATAGCCACCCAGTTACGTTGTGACGTTTGGTACACCCATAGCATTCCTACGGTATCTGGGAGTTACACAATCTCATGGTCTAAGGAAATGATTCTTGACATTAGAAAAGCTTTAGCAGACGAACTACATGATCTTGTGGTACGCTTAAGATTGGGTCTTGTCCATCACATCATTCTCCTAATGATGTGATCCCGTTATCAATGACATCCAATGTCCATGGTCAAGAAACCATAACCATCTATTGATCAATGAGCTAGTCAACTAGAGGCTTACTAGGGACATGTTGTGGTCTATGTATTCACACATGTATTACGGTTTCCAGTTAATACAATTATAGCATGAACAATAGACAATTGTCATGAACAAGGAAATACAACAATAACCATTTTATTATTGCCTCTAGGGCATATTTCCAACACAATGATGATGTGTCCGACGCGCAGATTGTCTTCGTCATTGCAAGGCGGGTTCCTCCTCCGATCACTTCAAAGTCCCTGACTTAAAGAGTAGTATTTGGCTTTCCATTTAATGTCGCGCCCATCAGCTTCCACGTGTCGAGCGAATATGAGAGGTCGGGGTATTTTTGCACATATCACCCTGACCATACAAGAAAGGCGCCTATTTAAAGAGATTAGATCTCAGATCCATTCCACACCCTGCGGAAAAATCCTCAGAGCTTGCTAGGAGGAACCACTCCAACATGGCTAGCGCTCCCAGCTCTTCCTCCCGTCCCCACGGCTCCGAAAAAGGTGATTGGGAGAGATGTTCCGTATCTCATGGTCAGCTGACGAAGCTGCAAACATAGGGCTTTCTTCCCCCCGCGGATCTAGTCCCCGTCCGAGCAGGATTGACGTCCTTCAACGGCGGGGTTCAGGCAGAGAATTTCCCCAATCCATCCAGGGGGAATGAGTGTGCTTCATTCCCTACTTGCTAAGAGGCGTCGGATTTCCAATCCACCCATTCCTCCGAGGACTTCTGGAGTATTATGGCCTCCAACTGCACAATTTCACTCCTGCCTCCATCCTGCACATCGCGGGTTATGTTGCTCTTTGTGAGCTATCCCTGGGCTGTGAGGCCCATTTTGAATTATGGAGGAAACTGTTCTGCCTCGTCTCTCGTAATCAAGAGGGATCAATATTCGAAGTGGGGGGAGCCGAGGTATGGCGCATCGCCAGGACCGGATACCTGTCCGGCACGCCGAAGAAGGCATCCGAAGAGTGGCCTTCCGAATGGTTCTATATTGAGGACGTCGCTCTTCCTGTCCCAGTCCGAATGGGTCTCCCCGAATTTTCAAGCGCTCCAATGAAGAAATGATATGTCTCCAACGTATCAATAATTTTTTATTGTTTCATGCTATTATATTATCTGTTTTGGATGTTTATGGGATTTATTATGCACTTTTATATTATTTTTGGGACTAACCTATTAACCCAGAGCCCAGTGCCAGTTTCTGTTTTTTTCCTTATTTTAGAGTATCGTAGAAAAGGAAAATCAAACAGAGTCCAATTGACCTGAAACTTCACGGAACTTATTTTTGGACCAGAAGAAGCCCACGGAGTATCGGAGTTGGACCAGGAGAGTCTCGGGCTGCCCACGAGGGTGGGGGGCGCGCCCACCCCCCTGGGCGCCCCCCTGCCTCGTGGACAGCCCGAAGGTCCACCGACGTACTTCTTCCTCCCATATATACCCATATACCCTAAAAACTTCGGGGAGCACAATAGATCGGGAGTTCCGCCGCCAAAAGCTTCCGTAGCCACCGAAAACCAATCTAGACCCGTTCCGGCACCCTGCCAGAGGGGGAATCCCACTCCAGTGTCCATCTTCATCATCCCGGCGCTCTCCATGATGAGGAGGGAGTAGTTCTCCCTCGGGGCTGAGGGTATGTACCAGTAGCTATGTGTTTGATCTCTCTCTCTCTCTCTATCTCTCTCTCTCTCTCTCTCGTGTTCTTGAGGTGGTACGATCTTGATGTATCGCGAGCTTTGCTATTATATTTGGATCCTATGATGTTTCTCCCCCTCTACTCTCTTGTAATGAATTGAGTTTTCCCTTTGAAGTTATCTTATCGGATTGAGTCTTTAAGGATTTGAGAACATTTGATGTATGTCTTGCGTGGGATACCCGTGGTGACAATTGGGTATTCTATTGATCCACTTGATGTATGTTTTAGTGATCAACTTGCGGGTTCCGTGACCTTGGGAATCTATGTATAGGGGTGGCACACGTTTTCATCTTGACTCTCCGATAGAAACTTTGGGGCACTCTTTGAGGTTCTACGTGTTGATTGAATAGATGAATCTGAGATTGTGTGATGCATATCGTATAATCATACCCACAGATACTTGAGGTGACATTAGAGTATCTATGTGACATTAGGGTTTTGGTTGATTTGTGTCTTAAGGTGTTATTCTAGTACGAACTCTAGGGCTGTTTGTGACACTTATAGGAATAGCCCAACGGATTGATTGGAAAGAATAACTCTGAGGTGGTTTCGTACCCTACCATAATCTCTTCGTTTGTTCTCCGCTATTAGTGACTTTGGAGTGACTCTTTGTTGCATGTTGAGGGATAGTTATATGATCCAATTATGTTATTATTGTTGAGAGAACTTGCACTAGTGAAAGTATGAACCCTAGGCCTTGTTTCAACGCATTGCAATATCGTTTGTGCTCACTTTTATCATTAGTTACCTTACTGTTTTTATATTTTCAGATTACAAAAACCTATATCTACTATCCATATACCACGTGTATCACCATCTCTTCGCCGAACTAGTGCACCTATACAATTTACCATTGTATTGGGTGTGTTGGGGACACAAGAGACTCTTTGTTATTTGGTTGCAGGGTTGCTTGAGAGAGACCATCTTCATCCTACGCCTCCTACGGATTGATAAACCTTAGGTCACCCACTTGAGGGAAATTTGCTACTGTCCTACAAACCTCTGCACTTGGAGGCCCAACAACGTCTACAAGAAGAAGGTTGTGTATTAGGCATCAAGAAACGCCACAGCTGGCGCCCTCGGAGCCTCGAGGAGGAGTATAGCGCGGAAGTCAGTCAGTTGATGGGCAAGATTAAGACGCTCGCCCAGTCCAGATTATCAATAATTGAGGTAATGGCGATTTCTATAGCACGGGGGGTCCAACCACTCCAATATAGAGGGCTTCCCATGTGGCACTATAATGGGGAAGATGACGCCTCACGCTGCAGTCGGAAGGGTCTAAAAAACCCCTCCGCTTTGGCCAAAATATTGGCCGAACTGTAAAAGGGGAGAAGGAGGAGTTCACTCGTCTCCAACGTCGAGATAGATTTTCCATGTATAATCCTCCTAGTTGAGTGAGTTCCAATCCCACCATTTTACTCAATCCTCTCCCTGAATCCTTTTTAATGGATAGTAACCTACCCACTCGCAACAGGAGTGACGGAAGGCTACCGAGGGGATTCATAGCCCCGCCCCCACCCGGAGGATCACAACCGGGACCTTGACCCCGGATTCAAAGAAGATCCGGACATATTTGTGGAGCTTGAGAATGGAGTATTCTACTAGGCGAGCTATGGTGGTACGGAAGTGCCCATCATCGCCGATTATCCCGGCCTCCTCCCTGCTTCGCATGTAAGTAATTTAAGAGACACCTTCTTCGAAAGAGCTTCCTTATTATGCCTCACCCACCGCACTATTTCATGCTCCAAAGGGGAGGCGCTCGACGCCACAACATGCACCAGAAGCATCTCCGAGGAGAGTGGTGCCCGCGCCGAGCACATCTTCAAAGAGAAAGGCAAACGATAATACGACAGAGCCTTCATCAAAGGGGTAAGGCTTTCTTTTTAAAATATGTCTCCTGGTCACCACATCAAATCGTGACGTCATCCGCCGCATTTTATCAGGAAAAGCGTCCGCCAGACTATGTCCGGGGATCCTATCGGTCGTTCCTCCACTAGTCAGGTTCCAGACCCTTCCCTAAGGACGGGGGCTGACACGGGAGTGGCGCCGGGCTGTCCTTGCGCAGAGGATTCAGATGATATGTCTGTCACGAACTCTGAAGTGGAGAGCGCCATGAATCATCATCATCGGAGGGCCGCTCTCCGTGACTCCGGCTTTTCGAAGGAGGCATTCGGTGCCTTTAGCTCGGCCGTTGCATACATCCGAGCTACTCGGGATGGACTTGCCAGAGCCACGGACCAGCATCTAAAAGATATGCGGGCAAGTGTAGATTTGATAATCATATACCAGTAGCCCCCGAGACTTAAAGCAGTTGATACAACTGATTTAAGGATCAATGTATAATCAGGCACTTATGGAGAAGAATAGCTTGCTGTCTCAAGAGCTGGAAAAGTGTTAGACTCAGCTAACTGTGGCTACCACCAAATTGGAAAAATCCAAGGAGGCACCACCTGGTAATGCTTCTCCCCATAAAAAAAAGTATAATCATATACCAGCTATATTAATACTGTTGAGTTTCTGCTGACAGAATCAGTAGAGCAACTGATAGAGAAACTAAAGGTCGCCCAGGCTGGTGAACAAGTGGCCAAAAGCAACACGCGGCAGGTGAACGTGTGCTGACGCGGGTCAGGGAGGAAAAGAACAAGTTGCAGGATTCCCATACCCAACTGGGCAAAGAACTAAAAGATGTTCGAGCCCAGCTAGCTGACGCCGTCAAGGAGAATAGGAGGCTACAAGGCGGCATATTCGGTATGATTTTCGAGCTTGCCTCCCTATAATTCGGCGAGGGCAGGAACTGACAGATTTATGTCTGCAAGTATGCTGACTGGCCGTCCCGAAGAGAAAATGTCCGGATCTCAAGGCGACCTGCTACAAGAGCTGTCCCGGGTGCACGAGCGAGTTCGGCAAGCAATGCAGAGTGTTGCCAAGGCTTTATGGCCATCCGCCTCACCTCCAGGAGGTATGGCGGAGCTCGTAGAGCTATTCAGGGGCACGGCGGCGTATTCGATTATGGAAGATATCAGCCTGCCGGGAAGGTGCGCGAGAGGCCTGGGCCATGGTAAAAACACGGTATACCAAGCTTGATCCAAATCATATGGCCCGGGTCAGACCTCTAGGGTTAGATGGGAAAGAAATTCC
The DNA here is from genome assembly GCF_018294505.1 of Triticum aestivum. Taxonomy (NCBI): domain Eukaryota; kingdom Viridiplantae; phylum Streptophyta; class Magnoliopsida; order Poales; family Poaceae; genus Triticum; species Triticum aestivum. The sequence continues at coordinate 571,666,467 of NC_057797.1, forward strand.
TGTTAATTTGGTATATGACCAAGTAGAAGTAGCCGCCAAATATTCCCAACAGGATTGTAAGCTAGACATCCTGTTAGACGGTATAGAGGAGGAAATTTGTGCGTCCAAGTGACTATGTACTTTTCTTGACATATTTTTCCCTAGCCAGATTGTAAAATGATTGTCATGGCCGACCTTTTCGCTTTGACCTCTGGACCCGAAGGTGTGGAGTGTTTCCGAATACCTGAGCGGCAAAATAGACCGGGGTATGCGTGGAAACCAGGCGTAGGGGTCATAGTTGCTTGAATAGACAAGTTGTATCCGGCTAGCTATGTTATATTACATTGTGATTATAAGAAACATCTTCCAGAGAGAATAGTTCTGTTAAGGGTTCCTTTCAATGGGTGTACATGCGTTAATGTGCATGTCCGAACTGTGATTGAAAAGATCGCAGTATAACAACATCTAGGGGTTCATAGTGAAAGGAATGTAAAAACATCTTTAGTCCGCCGACCGAATATTCCCTTAAGAACGCTAGCTTTCGGCTTCACCCAGTCTGAGGTACACATCCAGATGACCCGGCATTAACAATCGCAGAGGTGCTCCCTTTGTGCCATAGACGAACTAACGGGAACGTAGGGCATAAGCACAGGAGCCAGGCAACTCAGCTTGGCCAAAACTTAGGTCATATCGATGCATATAATAGCGAAGGAAAGGTACATATGAGGAAAAAATGCATATGTGATGAGCTTGATGCTCGAAAAATAACAATAATAAGCTTTTGTGCAAGAAGCCCCCAGGTATAATGGACATACACATTTGAGGATGTGTACGTCATAGGTGCACGTTTTATCCGCATGAAAGCTTTAAGGCTAAAAAAGCGAAAAGAGAGGAGAAAAAATAATGGAAACAAGAGGGAGAAGGAGACGAATGAAGAGTTTGGTGCTAGGCATAGAATCTTCGTAGTCTGGTCGCGTTCTAGGGGTTCGGCTCTAGGCGATTTTCTGATGCATCACACAGGCGGTACGCTCCTCCAGTGAGAACTTCGTCAATGATGAAGGGACCCTCCCACTTGGGCTTGAGTTTGTCCTTTTTCTTCTCCGGCAAGCATAGAACGAGTTCGCCAACATTATAAGTCTTGACCTGCACTTCTCTGCTTTGATATCTGCGGGCCTACTGTTGATAAAATGCGGAATGGGCTTTTGCAACATCGCGCTCCTCCTTCAGGGCATCTAAGTTGTCCTGCCAATCAAGCTCGGCCTCTCTCTCTCTCTCTTCGTACATGCGCACTCGAGGTGAGTCATGAATAATGTCGCAGGGTAACACAGCCTTTGCGCCGTACACCATGAAGAAAGGTGTATATCCGGTAGTGCGATTGGGCATGGTCCGTAGCCGCCAGAGTACGGAGTCGAGATCCTCAACCCAGTGCTTGTCTGACTCTTTCAAATACCGCACTAGTCTGGGTTTGATGCCGCTCATAATAAGACCATTGACTCATTCTACTTGACCGTTTGTTTGTGGATCATAGATGGAGGCGTAATCGAGCTTAATGCCTAGATTAGCACACCAGGCTTTCACCTCACCGGCTGTAAAATTGGAGCCGTTGTCGGTGATGATGCCATGTGGGACACCATAACGGTGCACAACATCGGATATAAAGTCTATCACTGGTCCGGCTTCGGCCGTTTTAACTGGTTTGGCCTCTATCCACTTAGTGAACTTATCTACCATGACCAACAGATAATTTTTCTTATGGCTGCCTCCTTTAAGGGGTCCGACGATATCCAGCCCCCAGACTACAAAAGGCCAAGTAATGGGGATTGTTTGTAGAGTGGTGGGCGGATATGGCTTTGGTTGGCGAAAAGCTGGCATCCGACACAACGTTGGACAAGGTCCTGTGCATCTGCTCGGGCCGTTGGCCAAAAGAAACCTGTACGGAAGGCCTTACTTACAAGGGCCCGAGCTGTGGCATGGTGACCACCGAGGCCAGCATGGATTTCAGCCAAGAGCTATCGTCCCTCTTCTTCGGAGATACATCTTTGAAGTATTCTGGTAGCGCTTTTCTTGTAGAGCTCTCCTTCGTGGACCTTGTAGGCTTTCGAACGCCGAACAATGCAGCGAGCCTCATTCTGATCCTCAGGGAGCTCTCACCTATTAAGGTAGGCCAAGAAGGGTTCGGTCCATGGGCTAATTACTGCCATTATTAGATGGGCCGAGATGTTGTTTCGCTGGCTGAGCCTTCAATGATATCGGTATTGTGTCCGGAATCTGGGGGTATAATCGTATCCAGACTAGTGTTGCCGCTCTCGTCCTACCACACCACGGATGGCTTGAAGAGCCTTTCCAAAAAGATGTTAGGCGGGACGGGGTCATGCTTGGCGCCCATGCGATCAAGAACATCTGCCGCTTGATTGATTCTCGAGCCACATGATGAAACTCGAGTCCCTCGAACTGAGCTAATATTTTCAGTACGGCGTTACGATAGGCCGCCATCTTTGGATCTTTGGCATCGAAGTCTTCATTTATCTAGGATATTGCGAGATTTGAGTCCCTGCGTGCTTCTAGGCGTTGTATGCCCATGGAGGTAGCCATCCGAAGACCGTGCAATAAGGCCTCGTATTCGGCTGCGTTGTTGGAGTCTTTGTATAATATTTGGAGTACGTACTGAACCGTGTCTCCAGTGGGGGACGTTAAGACAACGCCTGCCCCTAAGCCCACTAGCATTTTGGAACCATCGAAGTGCATGACCTAGTTGGAATATGTGTCGTACTCTTTAGGGAGTTCGGCCTCTGTCCATTCGGCGACAAAGTCTTCCAGTACTTGGGATGTGATGGCCCGGCGCGGCTTATATGTTATGTCGAATGGAGGGATCTAAATGGCCCACTTGGCAATCCGGCCCATGGCGTCGCGGTTGTTTATTATGTCATTCAGTGGTTGAGGGAGTCTTGGATTAGGGGGTCTCCGAACAGCCGGACTATATCCTTTGGCCGGACTGTTGGACTATGAAGATACAAGATTGAAGACTTCGTCTCGTGTCTGGATGGGACTCTACTTGGCGTGGAAGGCAAGCTAGGCAGTACGGATATGGATATCTCCTCCTTTGTAACGGACCTTGTGTAACCCTAGCCCTTTCCGGCATCTATATAAACCGGAGGGTTTTAGTCCATAGGACAACATACAATCATACCATAGGCTAGCTTCTAGGGTTTAGCCTCTCCGATCTCGTGGTAGATCAACTCTTGTAATACTCATATCATCAAGAATAAATCCAGCAGGACGTAGGGTTTTACCTCCATCAAGAGGGCCCGAACCTGGGTAAAACATCGTGTTCCCTGCCTCTTGTTACCATCCGCCTTAGATGCACAGTTCGGGACCCCCTACCCGAGATCCGCCGGTTTTGACACCGACATTGGTGCTTTCATTGAGAGTACCTCTGTGTCGTCGCCATTAGGCTTGATGGCTCCTACGATCATCGATAGTGACGCAGTCCAGGGTGAGACTTTTCTCCCCGGACAGATCTTTGTGTTCGGCGGCTTCACACTGCGGTCCAACTCGCTTGGCCATCTGGAGCAGATCGAAAGTTACGCCCCTGGCCACCAGGTCAGGTTTGGAAGCTTAAACTACACGGCTGACATCTGCGAAGACTTGGTCTTCGACGGATTCGAGCCCCTGCCTTGTGCGCTGCGCGGTCACGACGAGTACGATTCAACTCTATCATCGGACCGTATTCAGGAGATCGCACCGGCAGCCGCCCCGAGCCTCAATTCGGAGCCAGTTGCACCATCCATGGACAGGTGGATGGACCTTGTCACGGAGGCCGTACCCTCAGCGGCGATCGAGCCGAACATCGACCTTACCCTTCACGAGAGCCGTGCTGGCAAACTGCCGGATCCTTCTCTGGTCACGGACTCCAAATCGCCCGCGCCCGTGCCTGTCGAATCCAACTGGGCGCCGATCATGGAGTTCACCTCCGCGGATATCTTTCAACACTCGCCTTTCGGCGACATACTGAACTCATTAAGGTCTCTCTCCTTGTCAGGATAGTCCTGGCCGAACTATGTTCGGCAGGATTGGGATGCGGATGACGAAGAAATTCGCCGCCCACCCACCACCCACTTAGTAGCCACTTTCGATGACTTAACCGACATGCTCGACTTCGACTCCGAAGACATCGATGGTATGGACGATGATACGGGAGTCGAAGAGGAATCACTGCCCACAGGGCACTGGACAGCCACCTCATCATACGATATATACATGGTGGACACACCCAAAGAAGGCAATGGCAACGAGACAACGGAGGATGACCCCTCCAAGAAGCAACCCAAGCGCTGGCGTCAGCGGCACTGCTCTAAGTCCCGCCAAGGCAAAAATGGTGATACCGGCACCGGAGATAATAGCACTCCGGACAGTGCCGAAGACAATAGCAATCCCCTCCAGCAAGATTTAGAGCAGGAGGATGGAGGAGCCAGCTCTCCTGAGAGAGCGGCAGATGGAGAGCCGGAGGATGATAATTACATGCCTCCCTCCGAAGACGAGGCAAGCCTCGGCGATGACGAATTCGCCGTGCCAGAGGATCCCGTCGAACAAGAGCGCTTCAAGCGCAGGCTGATAGCCACGGCAAATAGCCTTAAGAAAAAGCAACAGCAGCTTCAAGCTGATCAAGATCCGCTAGCTGACAGGTGGACTGAATTCCTGACGGCCGAGGAGTATAAACTCGAACGCCCCTCCAAGAGTTACCCAAAGTGCAGGTTGCTACCCCGATTGGAGGAGGAGGCACCGAAACCTACATCCCCGGCGTATGACGCGGCTGATCGGCCACCTCGTGGCCGCGACAGAGAGATATTCCAGCCAAAAGCTCAGCCCGCACCCTGACGTCATTCAAATAAAAAGGCAGGGGGAAATACGCCAGTCCTGCAAGATGTATTGGAGGACAAAGCAAAACATGCAAGATCGATCTACGGATCAAGAGGGCGCGCCACTATGCGAGACGATAATCGTCACGCCGGATATAGCAAAAGCAAGTCCGGCCGGGCCGAACACAGCGGACAAGACTCATTCGAGCTGCGTCGCGATATAGCCCAGTACAGAGGCGCCGCACACCCCTTATGCTTCACAGACGAAGTAATGGATCATCAAATCCCAGAGGGTTTCAAACCCGTAAATATAGAATCATATGACAACACAACAGACCCTGCGGTGTGGATCGAGGATTTCCTCCTGCACATTCACATGGCCCGCGGTGATGACCTACACGCCATCAAATACCTCCCACTCAAACTCAAAGGACCAGCTCGGCATTAGCTCAACAGCTTGCCAGCAGAGTCCATTGGCTGTTGGGAAGATCTGGAAGCCGCATTCCTCGACAACTTTCAGGGCACTTATGTACGACCACCAGACGCCGATGACTTGAGCCACATAATTCAGCAGCCAGAGGAATCGGCCAGGCAATTCTGGACACGGTTCCTAACAAAGAAAAATCAAATTGTCGACTATCCGGATGCAGAGGCCCTAGCAGCTTTCAAGCACAACATCCGCGACGAGTGGCTAGCCTGGCACCTTGGTCAGGAAAAGCCGAAATCTATGGCAGCCCTCACGACACTCATCACCCGCTTTTGCGCAGGAGAAGACAGCTGGCTGGCTCGCAGTAATAACATATCAAAGAACCATGGTACTTCGGATACCAAGGACGGCAATGGCAGGTCACGTCGCAACAAGCACAAGCGCCGCAGTAACAACGACAATACCGAGGATACGGCAGTCAATGCCGGATTCAAAGGCTCTAAACCCGGTCAGCGGAAAAAGCCATTCAAAAGAAGCACTCCGGGCCCGTCCAGTTTGGACCGTATACTCGATCGCTCGTGTCAAATACACGGCACCCCCGACAAGCCAACCAACCGCACCAACAGGGACTGTTGGGTGTTCAAGCAGGCCGGCAAGTTAAATGCCGAAAACAAAGATAAGGGGTCACATAGCGATGACGAGGAGGAGCCCCGGCAGCCGAACAACGGAGGACAGAATAGGTCCCCCCCACAAGTGCGGACGGTGAACATGATATACGCAACCCACATCCCCAAGAGGAAGCGGAAGCGTGCGCTCAGGGACGTATATGTGTTGGAGCCAGTCGCCCCCAAGTTCAACCCATGGTCCTCCTGTCCGATCAGCTTCGATCACAGGGACCACCCCACTAGCATCCGTCATGGCGGATTCGCCGCACTGGTCCTAGACCCAATCATTGACGGATTTCACCTCACTCGAGTCCTAATGGACGGCGGCAGTAGTCTGAACCTGCTTTATTAGGACAAAGTGCGCAAAATGGGTATAGACCCGTCAAGGATCAAACCCACTAAAACGACCTTTAAAGGCGTCATACCAGGTGTAGAGGCCCATTGCATAGGCTCAGTCACACTGGAAGTGGTCTTCGGATCTCCAGATAACTTCCGAAGCGAAGAGTTAATCTTCGACATAGTCCCGTTCCGCAGTGGCTACCATGCACTGCTCGGGCAAACCGCATTTGCAAGATTCAATGCGGTACCGCATTATGCATATCTCAAGCTCAAGATGCCAGGGCCTCGGGGGGTCATCACAGTCAATGGAAACACAGAGCGCTCTCTCCGCACGGAGGAGCACACTGCGGCCCTCGCAGCAGAAGCGCAAAGCAGCCTCTTAAGGCAATCCACTAGTTCGGCGATTAAGGACCCGGACAACTTCAAGCGCGACCGGAATAATCGGCAACCGGACCGCCTGGTACGTCTCGAGCTCGCATAGCAATGCGGCCCCCACCCCGGTCCCAGCCAAACGGCGAAATCCGTGCCACGCGTACATAATTGCGCATTAAAAATACCATGGGCACAGGCGGGGAGGGGGGCACGACGGAGGCACGCCCCAAGTCGCGGCTTAAACCACACTAGGGGCTTCCCACTTTGTTATTTTTCTCTTTCAGGACTTTAATCTCCGGAAACCCTATCCGGCAGCGTGATTGCCGAACACATGATGCAGCAACCAAGGAGGCAGAGAGCTACGCCACACCACGGAACTCCCAGGTGGATTACGATAACGAGTGAAATATTTGTTTTAATACTATTCCTCAGCTTTCCCTTGAAAGGGACATGTCAAATAGTCCTACTTTTTGCTTATCGCACTACTTGTATCATTCTGCTTTAACGCACCTTTCTGAATAAAAAATGCATATCATTAAGACCATTATTGCATTCTTCTTATATATATATGTTCATTCATGACATCCAGCACCCGTACACTCTGGTACGGACAATACGCTAGGGGCTTAAGCATACCCCATAATACGGCGTGAGAAGTACGAACAATTTCGACAGTGCGGCACCCCGAACTTATAGCATTATATGCATCAGCTCCGAATCATGTCTTGGGTCAATAGTTGGGTTTACCCGGCTCCCATGTTTTGGCACCTTACGTTCCGCTATATCGGCGCGCTAAGGTGGCACTGGGGGAACTACTGCGATTGTGCCCCGGTTCTGCTGGGTTAAGCACCTCAGTAGAGAAAGCTAAAACCGACTGTCATGATAAGGCGAGATACTGGTCGCTGTTTGAGAGGTTTTCGAGTCCCTAAAGACTTATGCCACTTAGAGCGAGGAGTCGGCTCTTTCCGGCTTAAGGCGTGTATCGTGCCCCGTATTCGGCCTTCCGAATACTAGGGGCTTCGTCGAAATTTAAAATTATAGAATTATATGGCTAAGTGAGAGTGATAACACATTATAGTCCGATTGCCTTGTTCGTTGTGCTGAGCACCTCCCTCGAAGGACCCAACAATGGGAACAAGAGTGCTCAGGTTTATCCCGAAGACCCCAGCACTCGTGGCGTCGGGGCAGAAGCCGACGACTAGCCATCTCTCAGATTTGATAAACAGCCGAACAGAAGGTAATATTTTAAATTCAAACAAGCGTTGCATAGCGCATATGAACAAGTTTTCATAAATACAGGATTGCACGAGCGAGTTTACTCAAAAATTATATCTTTCGTACACTCGTCCGCTACGAGACGAGCGCCCTTCAGGACACCCTCATAGTACATCTCGGGGTGGCGATGCTCCTTGCCCTGCGGCGGCCCTTCCTTCACCAACTTCAGGGCGTCCATCTTGGCCCATTGCACTTTCACACGGGCGAAAGCCCGGCGTGCACCTTCGATACAGACGGACCGCTTGATGACTTCAAGCCGTGGGCATGCATCCACAAGCCGCCTCACCAGGCCGAAGTAGCTGTTGGGAAGGGCATCGCCAGGCCACATCCGGACTATAAAGCCCCACATGGCCTGTTTGGCCGCCTTGTGCAGCTCGACCAGTTGCTTCAGCTGGTCGCTCAGAGGCATCAGGTGTTCGGTCCCAGTATACTAAGACCAGAAAAACTTCTCCGTTGAGCTTCCCTCCTTGGCCTGGTAAAACTGTGCGGCATCCGACACGCTGCGGGGCAAATCTGTGAATGCTCCTGGAGAGCTCCGGATTCGGGTAAGTAACAAGTAATTCACTTTCACATGCTTGCTTTGCATATAGAATGCCTTACCCGCCGCTATCTTCTTCATTGCATCAATCTCCTGGAGGGCCTTTTGGGCTTCGGCCTTGGCACTCTTTGCGCTCTCGAGGGCCGTGGCAAGCTCGGACTCTCGCGTCTTCAAGTCAAGCTCCAATGCCTCATGCTTCGTCACGAGAGCGTGGAGCTCTTGCTGCACCTCGCCCACCCGTGCCTCATGCCTTTCCCGCTCGGTGCGCCCCTTGGCCGCTTCATTTTTGGCATTGGATAATGCTTGCTTCAGGGTCGCCACCTCGGTCGTGGCCCCTGGCAAATTTACGATGATCCTGTCATTTTGCAATCACATTCTTTTTATATATATTCATAGACTAGGTACTACTTACCTTTGTTCTCCTCAAGCTGCCTCTTGGCAAGGCCGAGCTTGTCCTTGGACCCTTTAAGGTCCTCCTTCAGTGCGGCAACCTCCGCAGTCAGTGCGGCAGGGGCCAACAGCAAAGCCTGCATACACATATAGACATACTTATATTAGACTCCTGCGATATTGTTTGATCCTCTGTTTGGCTTTTCTTTTTGAACACCGAGCAGAGCATCAGGGGCTACTGTCTATGCGGTAATATTTTTCCTATATTTCAAAAACTTACCTCAAAGCCTGTTAGAAGGCTGGCACAGGCTTCAGTCAGTCCGCTCTTGGCGGACTGAACCTTCTGGACCACCGCACTCATAATAGTGCGGTGCTCTTCATCGATGGAAGCGCTGCGAAGCGCTCCCAGCAGATTGTCCGGTGCCTCTGGATGGACAGAGGTCACCGACACAGGCGTTTTTCCCCTTTTGGAAGGAGGCCGCCTGCCCGAGTCCAGAACCACTGGGGGTTCCGGCGCAGTGTTTGGCTGAGGGCCGAACTCGGAGCCCTCGGGAGCCTTGCTCCCTCTGCTCCCGGAGTCCGGAAGGTCGCCTTGAGGCACCTCCGGGACTGTCTCCCCTCGGCCTGGTGCCTCTTGAGACAATACCTTGGCGTTGTCCGTAGGGAAAGGGGAGGTGGCGGTCGGAAGTGGATTGCCATCCATATCCGACGAGCCCAGGGAGCCGTCCAACGATACATCGATACAGGCTCGCGGCGGTCTGCATAGTCATAATTCGGCGTTAGGAGAGGCAGTGCGACAAAGGTATGCTATGAGTTATTCTGGCATCCGAATAATTACGACTTTGCCAGGGGCTTGGACCTGAGCAGCCACTTGTCTTCACCTTTGGCGGCGGCGGTGGAATAGTTCGGAAGGAGAGTCCTTCCCTTCTTGGACCCTTCGCCCCTCCGGTTGGGGCGGCCTTCCTTTTCTTGTCTCCCCCAACTGAATGGGGAGCATCTTCTTCTTCCTCCTCCTCGTCTTCGGGGGAGGAGTGTGTCGCAGAGTTATCGGACGTCGGGAACTCTTTCGGGTTCCCTTGGCCTTCTTGGTCTTCTCTGGCACCTTATATGGGGCCAGAGTCAGCATCTCCGTAAGGAGAGCGTCCGCAGTGTCCTCGGGCAGAGGGGCCGGACAGTTAATCTGCCCCAACATCTCCACCCAGTCCTGTCAAAGGCATGGAGATCAGACCCCGCACATGATTAATCTAGGGGAAATAAAATGTCCTACCGGATGTATAGAACTCACCGAATGCGCTCGGCGCGAAGCCCGCGGTCCTCGGTGAGGGAGGGAGGGACCTCGGCGCGAAGCCCGCGGTCCTCGGTGAGGGAGGGAGGGACCTCGGCGCCCTTTAACAACTTCCAGACGTCCTTGTGCGTCGTGTCGAAGAGCTCGCTCAGAGTCTGGGGCTGGGCCGGGTCAAACTCCCACAAGTTGAAATCCCGTTGTTGACACGGGAGGATCCGGCGGATGAGCATGACCTGGACTATGATGACAAGCTTGAGCTTCTTGCCTGCCATATTCCGGATACATTTCTGGAGTCCGTCCAGCTCCACCGAAGGACCCCAGGACAGGCCCTTCTCTTTCCAGGAAGTGAGCCGCGTGGGGATTCCAGATCGAAACTTGGGGGCGGCCACCCATTTAGCGTCGCGCGGCTCGGTGATGTAGAACCACGCCGATTGCCACCCCTTTATGGTCTCCACGAAGGAGCCTTCAAGCCATATAACATTGGGCATCTTGCCCACCATGGCTCCGCCGCATTCTGCTTGTTGGCCGCCCACCACCTTCGGCTTGATATTAAAGGTCTTTAGCCACAGGCCAAAGTGGGGCCGGATGCGGAGGAAAGCCTCACACACGACGATGAACGCCGAAATGTTGAGGACGCAGTTCGGGGCTATATCATGGAAGTCCAGCCCGTAGTAGAACATGAGACCACAGACGAATGGATGGAGGGGAAACCCCAGTCCGCGGAGGAAGTGGTGGAGGAAGACTACCCTCTCGTGAGGTTCAGGGGTAGGAACGATCTGCCCCGCAGCAGGCAGCCGGTGCGCGATGTTTGCGGCCAAGTATCCGGCCCCGCGCAGCTTCTTGATGTGTCCCTCCGTAACGGAGGAAGCCATCCATTTGCCTCCCGCTTCGTACATGATTGGAGAAGGTTGAGGGGAAGGATGTAGGCTTGGGCGTTGGAGCTCGAGTGCGCAAGAGAGGATGAGCAAGGAGGAAGAAGGCGTGGGTAGAAAAAGGTTAAACCTTGTCCCTTTATAAGGGCGGCCGAAACTATGCGCCCCCACTAGCCTGGTGAAACTCGCTTATCCCCCAAGCGCCGTAATTGATGGCACAGTTGGGTTACCCATGCCCGTATTGATGAGAATCTCGTAATAAGGGGGACACAATCTCTGCTTTGACAAGACGTGTCAAAAAACTGCCTCGCGTTATGTGCGGGGCTAGTTAAAGGAAACGGTTCGAATAATCACGGGGCGATGGCACAATGTCGTGTTGCCAAAACAAGTCAGCAGATTAGATTTGTGGAAATATTATTCTCTCTACGGTGGTATGCGGAACTTATTTTGCAGGGTCGGACACTATCCTTGTATTCAAATTCTTCTGTGGTGTATTCGGAGGAGGAACCCGCCTTGCAATGCCGAAGACAATACTGCGCGCCAGACTCATCATCATTGAAGCCTGGTTCAGGGGCTACTGAGGGAGTCCTGGATTAGGGGGTCTCCGGACAGCCGGACTATATCCTTTGGCCGGACTGTTGGACTATGAAGATACAAGATTGAAGACTTCGTCTCGTGTCCGGATGGGACTCTACTTGGCGTGGAAGGCAAGCTAGGCAGTACGGATATGGATATCTCCTCCTTTGTAACCGACCTTGTGTAACCCTAGCCCTTTTCGGTGTCTATATAAACCAGAGGGTTTTAGTCCGTAGGACAACATACAATCATACCATAGGCTAGCTTCTAGGGTTTAGCCTCTCCGATCTCGTGGTAGATCAACTCTTGTAATACTCATATCATCAAGAATAAATCCAGCAGGACGTAGGGTTTTACCTCCATCAAGAGGGCCCGAACCTGGGTAAAACATCGTGTTCCCTGCCTCCTGTTACCATCCGCCTTAGACGCACAGTTCAGGACCCCCTACCCGAGATCCGCCAGTTTTGACACCGATAGTGGTACTTCGGAAGCCACCATGATCGAACACTCTTGGAAATAGTGTCGTAGCTTCCGGGGTGCCATGAAGACCGTGTATGCTATTTTTTGATAATGAGGGTACCAGGATTTGCATGGAGTTAGGACAGTGGATACGTAGTATACCAGCTTCTGCAGCGGGAATTTGTGTTCGTCCTCCTCTCGCTCGACGACGAGTACTGCGCTCACCACCTGATGTGTTGCAGAGATGTATAATAACATTGGTTCGCCGACGCTTGGCACGACCAGGATTGGGTTGCTCGCTAAAAGAGCCTTTATTTCTTCCAATCCGGCCGTTGCCGCATCCGTCCACTCGAAGTGGTCAGTGCGTCGGAGAAGTCGATAAAGTGGCAATGTTTTTCTCCTAGTCTAGAGATAAAGCGGCTTAAAGCTGCCACGCATCCGGCTAGTTTTTGGACCTGTTTAAGGCCTGTTGGTGTAGCCAATTGTGATAAAGCTTGGATTTTGGCTGGATTTGCCTCGATTCCTCTACTAGAAACAATGAAGCCCGGCAGTTTTCCGGAGGGAACACCGAAAACACATTTTTCCGGATTGAGCTTAATGTCATATGTCCGGAGATTGTCGAATGTGAGGTGTAAGTCGTCTATTAATGACTCGACATGCTTAGTCTTGATGACGATGTCGTCCACATATGCTTCAACTGTCTTGCCAATTTGTTTCTCCAGGAATGTTTGAATCATGCATTGGTAGGCGGGCCGGCATTTTTAAGCCCAAAGGACATAATGTTGAAGCAGAAAGGCCCGTATGGGGTAATAAATGTCGTTGCGGCTTGGTCGGATTCCTTCATTTTAATTTGATGGTATCCGGAATATGCGTCGAGGAAACATAGTGAGTCGTGTCCTGCAGTGGCATCAATAATTTGATCGATGCGGGGGAGGGGGAAGGGATCCTTAGGGAAAGCTTTGTTGAGGTCTTTGAAATCGACGCACAAGCGCCAGGATTTATCCTTCTTTGGCACCATCACCTGTTTGCTAGCTAGTCCGGGTGTTTTATTTCTCTGATGAATCCGGCCTCAATTAACTTGGCTAGCTCCTCCCCCATAGCTTGTCGTTTGGGTTCGGAAAAGCGCCGCAGTGTTTGCTTGACCGGCTTCTATCCCTTCAATATATTGAGGCAGTGCTGGGCCAACCTGCGTGGGAGTCCTGGCATATCAGAAGGGTGCCAGGCGAATATGTCCCAGTTCTCATGTAGGAACGCTCATAGTGCGGTGTCCACCATTGGGTCCAACTGTGCCCCGATGGAGGATGTCTTCTTTGGGTCCGTCGGGTGGACTTGAAATTTGACTATTTCGTTTGCTGGTTTGAAGGAGGTGGATTTGGAGCGCTAATCAAGGATTACGTCGTCCCTATCCACCGTCGAGCGCAGCGCGGTTAACTCTTCGGCGCCGAGGGCCTCAGATAGTGCCTCGAGGGCCAGGGATGCTGTTTTGTTTTCGACGCGGAGGGCTATATCCGGATAACTAGCGAGAGTGATAATACCATTGGGCCCGGGCATCCTGAGCTTCATATACCCGTAATGAGGTATGGCTTGAAAGTGTGTGAATGCATCTCGCCCCAACAGGGCGTGGTATCCACTGTTGAAAGGGGCCACTTGGAAGGTTATCTCTTCGGACCGATAATTCTCCGACATGCCAAAAACCATGTCAAGTGTAATTTTTCCCGCGCATCGTGCCTCCCGACTGGGAATGATTCCTCGGAAGGTCGTGCTACTTTGCTCGATATGGCTCCTATCTATTTCCATTTTATTGAGTGTATCCTCGTAGATGAGGTTTAATCCGCCACCGCTGTCCATGAGAACTTTGGTGAGCCGAAAGCCGTCCACAATTGGATTGAGGACCAAGGCGGCTGGTGCCCGGGCTGTCTGGAATTTTGGTTCGTCACTGGCATTGAAAGTTATGGCCGCGTCATTCCAGGGGTTTATTGCCGTGACTTGGCAGACTTCGGCGAGGTCGCGGAGGGCCCTTTTGCGCCGATTGTTTGAAGCGAAAGTCTCAAAGACCGTCAATACCCTGAGGTCGTCATCTTCCGGGGGGTGTTGCTCTGAGGTATTTTTGGTGAGGATATCCTCGCCACTCTTGGCCACTTGTCGGAGTATCCAACATGCTCTAAGGCTGTGGGTAGGTATGGTATCTGGTGTTGTGTGTATTTTGCATGGCCTATCGAGCCATCCCTCCAGAACGGTTCCACGCCCCGTAATGGGTTTAGATTTCTTTACTGCTGTGTCGGGCGCCCCATGAGGGTGCATCATTTATGCCCGGACGAGGGGTTGAGTGGAAACTGGTGGTTCCCAGCGAGCTGCCTGAGTTTGCCAGGCGCTTTCCATTGTGCAATATTTCTGTACTATGGTTGCCAAGTCAGCGAAGTGTAATACATGATGGCGGTTGATGGCGTTGAGGATTCCTTCGTCCGTACAATTACTGCACAATATTGAGATTGTGTCTTCGTCGCGGCAATCTTTAATCTTGTCCTTGACAAGGAGGAATCTGGCCCAAAAGTGATGTACTGTTTCCTGAGACTGCTGCCGTAGGTATGTGAGATCGCGTATACCTGGGTGGGTGGGTGGATTTAAATCCGAACCCTGACCCAATTTGGGATCCAGAGTTTGAGAAATTTCCGAGCTTGATAGTTCGGGCTCCGAGAGATCGACTGATTTTTCAGGTTTACCGTCTGATTCCGGGTTCGGAGGACAAGGCTGTTGGAAATATGCCCTAGAGGCAATAATAAAATGGTTATTATTATATTTCCTTGTTCATGATAATTGTCTATTTTTCATGCCATAATTGTGTTATCCGGAAATCGTAATACATGTGTGAATACATAGACCACAACATGTCCCTAGTGAGCCTCTAGTTGACTAGCTCGTTGATCAATAGATGGTTACGGTTTCCTAACCATGGACATAGGATGTCATTGATAATGGGATCACATCATTAGGATAATGATGTGATGGACAAGACCCAATCCTAAGCATAGCACAAGATCGCGTAGTTCGTCTGCTAAAGCTTTTCTAATGTCAAGTATCTTTTCCTTAGACCATGAGATTGTGCAACTCCCGGATACCGTAAGGGTACTTTGGGTGTGCCAAGCGTCACAACGTATGTGGGTGGCTATAAAGGTACACTACGGGTATCACCGAAAGTATCTGTTGGGTTGGCACGAATCGAGACTGAGATTTGTCACTCCGTATGACGGAGAGGTATCTCTGGGCCCACTCGGTAAGACATCATCGTAATGAGATCAATGTGACTAAGGGGTTGGTCACGGGATGATGTGTTATGGAACGAGTAAAGAGACTTGCCGTGACGAGATTGAACAAGGTATCGGTATACCGACGATTGAATCTCGGGCAAGTGCTATACCGGTAGACAAAGGGAATCGTATACGGGATTGATTGAATCCTTGACATCGTGGTTCATTCCAATGAGATCATCGTGGAACATGTGGGAGCCAACATGGGTATCCAGATCCCGCTGTTGGTTATTGGCCAGAGAGATGTCTCGGTCATATGTCTGCATAGTGCCCGAACCCGTAGGGTCTACACACTTAAGGTTCGGTGATGCTAGAGTTGTAATGGGAATTGTATGTGGTTACTGAAAGTTGTTCGGAGTCCCGGATGAGATCTCAGACGTCACGAGGAGTTCCAGAATGATCCGGAGGTGAAGATTTATATATGAGAAGTCCAGTTTTAGTCATCGGAAAGGTTTCGGGGTTTATCGGTATTGTACTGGGACCACCGAAGGGGTTCCGGGGGTCCACCGGAGGGTCCACCTGCCCCAAAGGACCTAATGGGGTGTAGTTGGGTGGGAACCAGCCCCTTAGTGGGCTGGTGCGCCCCCCAAGGGCCCAAGGCGCCTAGGGTTGGAAACCCTAGGGGCCGCTGCCCCCCCGGGGCGGGCGCCCCCCTAGTTGGAAACCCTAAGGGGGCCGTTGCCTCCCCCCCGAGGGGCCGCCACCCCCCTCTAGATGGATCTCGGGAGCCAGCCCCCTCTCCCCTTCCCCTATAAATAGTGGGGGTGGGAGGGCAACCGCAACCCTTCTCCTGGCGCAACCCTTTCCCCTTCCTACACCTTCTCCTCCTCCGTAGCGCTTAGCAAAGCTATGCCGGAGAACCACGAGCTCCACCGCCACCACGCCGTCGTGCTGCCGGAGCTCTTCCTCAACTTCTCCTCCCCCCTTGCTGGATCAAGAAGGAGGAGACATCCCCGGGTTGTACGTGTATTGAACGCGGAGGCGCCGTCGTTCAGCGTTTAGATCGGAATCAACCGCGATCTGAATCGCTACGAGTACGACTCCTTCATCCGCGTTCTTGTAACGCTTCTGCATCGTGATCTTCAAGGGTATGAAGATGCACTCCCCTCTCTCTCTCTTTGCTAGTCTCTCCATAGTTTGATCTTGGTGATGCGTAGATTTTTTTTAATTTCTGCAACGATCCCCAACAGTGGCATCATGAGCTAGGTCTATGAGTAGTTTCTATGCACGAGTAGAACACAAGTTGTTGTGGGCATCGATTTTGTCAATTTACTTGCCGTTACTAGTCTTATCTTGATTCGGCGGCAACGTGGGATGAATCGGCCCGGACCGACCTTACATGTACACTTACGTGAGACAGGTTCCACCGACTGACATGCACTAGTTGCATAAGGTGGCTAGCGGGTGTCTGTCTCTCCCACTTTAGTCGGATCGGATTCGATGAAAAGGGTCCTTATGAAGGGTAAATAGAAATTGGCATATCATGTTGTGGTTTTGGCGTAGGTAAGAAACGTTCTTGCTAAGAAACCTATAGCAGCCACGTAAAAATTTGCAACAACAATTAGAGGACTTGTAACTTGTTTTTGCAGCATATGCCGTGTGATGTGATATGGCCAAAAGGATGTGATAAATGATATATGTGATGTATGAGATTGATCATGTTATTGTAATAGGAATCACGACTTGCATGTCGATGAGTATGACAACCGTCAGGAGCCATAGGAGTTGTCTTAATTTATTTATGACCTGCATGTCAACATAAACATCATGTGATTACTTTACTTTATTGCTAAATCGTTAGCCATAGTAGTAGAAGTAATAGTTGACGAGACAACTTCATGAAGACACGATGATGGAGATCATGATGATGGAGATCATGGTGTCATGCCGGTGACGATGATGATCATGGCGCCCCGAAGATGGAGATCAAAAGGAGCAAAATGATATTGGCCATATCATGTCACTATTTGATTGCATGTGATGTTTATCATGTTTTTGCATCTTATTTGCTTAGAACGACGGTAGCATAAATAAGATGATCCCTCATTAAAATATCAAGAATTGTGTTCCCCCTAACTGTGCACCGTTGCTAAGGTCCGTTGTTCCGAAGCACCACGTGATGATCGGGTGTGATAGGTTCTAACATTCGCATACAACGGGTGTAAGCCAGATTTACACACGCAATACACTTAGGTTGACTTGACGAGCCTAGCATGTATAGACATGGCCTCGGAACACGGAAGACCGAAAGGTCGAACATGAGTCGTATAGAAGATACGATCAACATGAAGATGTTCACTGATGATGACTAGTCCGTCTCACGTGATGATCGGACACGACCTAGTTGACTCGGATCATGTATCACTTAGATGACTAGATGGATGTCTATCTGAGTGGGAGTTCATTAAATAATTTGATTAGATGAACTTAATTATCATGAAAATAGTCTAAAATCTTTGCAATATGTCTTGTAGATCAAATGACCCACGCTAATGTTGCCCTCAACTTCAACGCGTTCCTAGTGAAAACCAAGCTGAAAGACGATGGCAGCAACTACACGGACTGGGTCCGTAACCTGAGGATTATCCTCATAGCTGCCAAGAAAGCATATGTCCTTGATGCACCGCTAGGTGAAGCACCTGTTTTCCTAGCAACTCAAGACGTTATGAACGCCTGGCAGTCGTTTAGTGATGATTACTCCCTGGTTCAGTGCGGCAAGCTTTACAGCTTAGAACTGGGGCTCCAAAAGCGTTTTGAGCAAGACGGAGCATATGAGATGTTCCAAGAGCTGAAAATGGTTTTCCAAGCTCATGCCCGGGTCGAGAGATATGAAGTCTCCGACAAGTTCTACAGTTGTAAGATGGAGGAGAATAGTTCCGTCAGCGAGCACATACTCAAAATGTCTGGGTTGCACAACCGCTTGTCTCAGGTGGGAGTTAATCTCCCGGATGATGCGGTCGTTGACATAATCCTTCAGTCGCTCCCATCTAGCTACAAGAGCTTTGTGATGAACTTCAATATGGAGGGGATGGAAAAGACCATTCCTGAGGTATATTCAATGCTGAAATCAGCGGAGGTGGAGATCAAAAAGGAACATCAAGTTTTGATGGTGAATAAAACCACTAAGTTCAAGAAAGGCAAGGGTAAGAATAACTTCTAGAAGGAAGGCAAGGGAGTTGCCGCGCCCGGTAAGCCAGTTGCCGAGAAGAAGCCAAAGCATGGACCCAAGCCTGAGACTGAGTGCTTTTATTGCAAGTGAAACAGTCACTAGAAGCGGAACTGCCCCAAGTACTTAGCGGATAAGAAGGCCGGCAATACCAAAGGTATATGTGATATACATGTTATTGATGTGTACCTAACCAGCGCTCATAGTAGCTCCTAGGTATTTGATACCGGTGCGGTTGCTCATATTTGTAACTCAAAACAGGAGCTGCAGAATAAGCGGAGACTGGCGAAGGACGAGGTGACGATGCGCGTCGGGAATGGTTCCAAGGTCGATGTGATCGCCGTCGGCACGCTACCTCTACATTTACCTACGGGATTAGTTTTAAACCTCAATAATTGTTATTTAGTACCGGCTTTGAGCATGAACATTGTATCTGGATCTCGTTTAATGCAAGATGGCTACTCATTTAAATCTGAGAATAATGGTTGTTCTATTTATATGAGAGACATGCTTTATGGTCATGCCCCGCTGGTCAATGGTTTATTCTTATTTAATCTCAAACGTGATGTTACACATATTCATAGTGTGAATGCCAAAAGATGTAAGGTTGATAATGATAGTCCCACATACTTGTGGCACTGCTGCCTTGGTCACATTGGTGTCAAACGCATGAAGAAACTCCATGCAGATGGACTTTTGGAGTCTCTTGATTATGAATCATTTGACACATGCGAACCATGCCTCATGGGCAAAATGACCAAGACTCCGTTCTCTGAAACAATGGAGCGAGCAACCAACTTATTGGAAATCATACATACTGATGTGTGCGGTCCAATGAGCGTTAAGGCTCGCGGTGGATATCGCTATGTTCTCACCCTCACGGATGACTTAAGTAGATATGGGTATGTCTACTTAATGAAACACAAGTCTGAGACCTTTGAAAAGTTCAAGGAATTTCAGAGTGAGGTTGAGAATCAACGTGACAGGAAAATCAAGTTCTTACGATCAGATCGTGGGGGAGAATATTTGAGTCACGAATTTGGCACGCACTTAAGGAAATGTGGAATTGTTTCACAACTCACACCGCCTGGAACACCTCAGCGTAATGGTGTGTCCGAATGTCGTAATCGCACTCTGTTGGATATTGTGCGATCTATGATGTCTCTTACCGATCTACCGCTATCATTTTGGGGTTATGCTATAGAGACTGCCGCATTCACTTTAAATAGGGCTCCGTCGAAATCCGTTGAGACGACACCGTATGAATTGTGGTTTGGGGAGAAACCTAAGCTGTCGTTTCTGAAAGTTTGGGGATGCGATGCTTATGTCAAGAAACTTCAACCTGAAAAGCTCGAACCCAAATCGGAAAAATGCGTCTTCATAGGATACCCTAAGGAAACTATTGGGTATACCTTCTACCTCAGATCCGAAGGCAAGATCTTTGTTGCCAAGAATGGATCCTTTCTAGACAAAAAGTTTCTCTCGAAAGAAGTAAGTGGGAGGAAAGTAGAACTTGTGGAAGTATTGCCTCTTGAACCGGAGAGTGGCGCAGCTCAAGAAAATGTTTCTGTGGTGCCTGATGTCTACTACACAATCTTCATCTTGTAGACGTTGTTGGGCCTCCAAGTGCAGAGGTTTGTAGGACAGTAGCAAATTTCCCTCAAGTGGGTGAACTAAGGTTTATCAATCCGTAGGAGGCGTAGGATGAGGATGGTCTCTCTCAAGCAACCCTGCAACCAAATAACAAAGAGTCTCTTGTGTCCCCAACACACCCAATACAATGGTAAATTGTATAGGTGCACTAGTTCGGCGAAGAGATGGTGATACAAGTGGTATATGGATGGTAGATAATAGTTTTTGTAATCTGAAAATATAAAAACAGCAAGGTAACAAATGATAAAAGTGAGCGTAAATGGTATTGCAATGTGTTGAAACAAGGCCTAGGGTTCATACTTTCGCTAGTGTAAGTTCCCTCAACAATACTAACATAATTGGATCACATAACTATCCCTCAACATGCAACAAAGAGTCACTCCAAAGTCACTAATAGCGGAGAACGAACGAAGATATTATGGTAGGGTACGAAACCACCTCAAAGTTATTCTTTCCAATCAATCCGTTGGGCTATTCCTATAAGTGTCACAAACAGCCCTAGAGTTCATACTAGAATAACACCTTAAGACACAAATCAAACAAAACCCTAATGTCACCTAGATACTCCAATGTCACCTCAAGTATCCGTGGGTATGATTATACGATATGCATCACACAATCTCAGATTCATCTATTCAACGAACACATAGAACCTCAAAGAGTGCCCCAAAGTTCTACTGGAGAATCACGACGAAAACGTGTGCCAACCCCTATGCATAGGTTCATGGGCGGAACCCGCAAGTTGATCACCAAAACATACATCAAGTGAATGACGTGATATCCCATTGTCACCACAGATATCCACGGCAAGACATACATCAAGTGTTCTCAAATCTTTAAAGACTCAATCCGATAAGATAACTTCAAAGGGGAAACTTAATTCATTACAGGAGAGAAGAGGGGGAGGAGAAACATAAGATCCAACTATAATATCAAAGCTCGCGATACATCAAGATCGTAACATCCCAAGAACACGAGAGAGAGAGAGAGAGAGAGAGAGATCAAACACATAGCTACTGGTACATACCCTCAGCACCGAGGGAGAACTACTCCCTCCTCGTCATGGAGAGCACCGGGATGATGAAGATGGCCACCGGTGAGGGTTCCCCCCTCCGGCAGGGTGCCGGAACAGGGTCCCGATTGACTTTTGGTGGCTACGGAGGCTTCTGGCGGCGGAACTCCCGATCTATCTTGCGTTCTGGAAGTTTTAGGGTATATGGAGTTATATAGGCAGAAGAAGCACGTCAGGGGAGCCACGAGGGCCCCACAATGCAGGGGGCTCGCCCTAGGGGGGTGGGCGTGCCCCCCACCCTCGTGGGCAGCTCCCGTATCTTCTGACGTGGGGTCCAAGTCCATCAGGTGTGTTTCCTTCCAAAAATAACTTATCCAGTTGATTTTGTTCCGTTTCGACTTCGTCTGATATTCCTTTTCTTCAAAACACCGAAATAGGCATAAAACAGCAAATCTGGGCTGGGCCTCCGGTTAATAGGTTAGTCCCAAAAGTAATATAAAAGTGGAAAATAAAGCCCAATATTGCCTAAAACAGTAGATAATATAGCATGGAGCAATCAAAAATTATAGATACGTTGGAGACGTATCAAGCATCCCCAAGCTTAATTCTTGCTCATCCTCGAGTAGGTAAATGATAAAAAAGATAATTTTTGATGTGGAATGCTAGTTGGCATAATTTCATTGTAATTCTTCTTAATTGTGATATGAATATTCAGATCCATAAGATTCAAGACAAAAGTTCATATTGACATAGAAACAATAATACTTCAAGCGTACTAACAAAGCAATCATGTCTTCTCAAAATAACATGGCCAAATAAAGTGCATCCCTACAAAATCATATAGTTTAGTCATGCTCCATTTTCGTCACAGAAGAATGCTCTCATCATGCACAACCCCAATGACAAGCCAAGCAATTGTTTCATACCTTAATAATTTCGAACTCATAAACTTTCACGCAATACATGAGCGTGAGCCATGGATATAGCACTATGGATGGAATAGAATAATGAGGGGGTTATGGGGAGAAGACAAAAAGGAGAAAGTCTCACATCAACGAGGCTAATCAATGGGCTTGGGAGATGCCCATTGATTGATGTTAATGCGAGGAGTAGGGATTGCCATGCAACGGATGCACTTGTAACACCCCGGATGTAATTTACCTTATATGTATCCCAACTCTTGTCGTTTCCGGCCTAAGTTATTTTATTTTTCTTGGGTTCAGGTTTTTGTCTCCGTGTGTTGTTGCCTTTTCTTGCATCTCATATCATGTCATCATGTGCATTGCACTTGCATACGTGTTCGTCTCATGCATCCGAGCATTTTCCCCGTTGTTTGTTTTGCATTCCGGCGCTCCTATCTCATCCGTGGTCCTTTCTACCTCTTTTCATGTGTGGGGATTAAACATTTCCGGATTGGACCGAGACTTTCCATGCGGCCTTGGTTTACTACCAGTAGACCGCCTGTCAAGTTTCGTGCCATTTGGACTTTGTTTGATACTCCAACGGTTAACCGAGGGACCGAGAAGGCCTCGTTTGTGTTGCAGCCCAACACCCTTCCAATTTGGCCCAAAAACTCACCAAAACCTCTCCCATCGTCTAGAGCGTTCGATCACGATCGCGTGGCCGAAAACCGCACTCCATTTGGAGCTTCCTAGCTCCCTCTATGCCTATATATAGATCCCCTCTCGAAATTCCCGGATCCCCTCCTTCAAACCCTAGATCTTTCCCTCCGCGCGGCCGGACACGTCCGGTCCGGTCGGACACAATCACCACCGCCAACCAGGGCGTGCCACGTGGCACCGTGCGGCCCACATCGCCGCCTCGCCCGCGTCGGCCCGCCTGGCCCGCGCGCGGCCCTCTCCGCCGCCGAGTCGGGCCAGAAGCACTCCGCCCGCGCCGCCTCATCTTCTTCCTCGCGCGCCGCCCCGGCCGTTCGCCGCCTCCGGCCGCCGGCGTTGCTCCGCCCCACCGCAGCAGTACTCCGGCAACACCGAGCGCCGCCCCTCGCCGGGACCTCGACGTCCGCGCCGCACCTTGCCGTCCCACCGCGGCAACCCCGCCGCGCAGCGCCGGCGTCACCTCCCCTCCGTTCCTGCGTCCCCTTCCTCCGGCGACGCTCCGGCGAACAGGAGCTCCGGCGACCTCGGGGTTTCCTCCGGTGAACAGTACCGCGATCGGATCTGGATCGGTGAACAGTAAACCCTAGATCCGGAGGGTAAAGATTTCACTAAGTGACCAGTTTTTCAGTATTTTTTAGCAATCTTCATCATATCATAACTCTGCACCCGTATCTCCGATTTGTGCGTGCAGCATATCAAAATGTTCGTCTCAACGAGTACATCATTTCATCTCATTGCATCATTTTCATTTGAGCTCATCTTGATGCCCGAAATGCTATTGGAAGAGGGCCATGTGATAAAATTGCCAGATCTGTTTCATCAAATAGATATTTGTCATTTTTTCCATGATTAATGTGTGCATGCTATGCTCCTGAGCTCTACATGAGTTTTGTTATATGCCATGCCATATTTACAGAGGTGCTTACCATGTATTTTTGTGATATGTGTGGTGACTATTACAAGCTTGCAAAGTAGTGCAATCGGTAATGCTGATTTCAGGGACTTAGAATTTCACCAAGTCCTTGTCCTGATTTTGTCGGTATGCCATATGTTCATGTTGTTTCATAGTGATCCGTGCCTCTTTTGAGGATTATTAGTAAGGATGATTTGTTAACATTGTGGTTCTCTATCCATCCATGTCTTTGTTTGAATTTATGGAGCACCCTAGCTTGAGTCAATCGAGCTCTACTTTTGCTATTTCGTGAATCCTGGCAGATTGTTGACTTGTTAGCGATTTTGCCGAGGATGTTGCAATTGATCTGTGCATGCTATGTTGTTGGTCTTGCCATGTCTAGCTTCTATGATAGGTATTCTTGATGGGTGTATGCTTAGTTTGTCATGCCATGCTCTGTAGTGAGTGCATCGAGCTCGTAAACATGCCTACTCGTTAACTGATTTGCATGCTCCAGTTTTTCACAAAGTCTGAGATCTATTTATGTTTTTACCATGTTCACATGCTTGCAATTGTATTTTATGATCCCTTTTGGCTCAAGGTCACTAAGGGACTTTTGTTAAGTTCTTTGAGTAGCTTCATGTCATGCCTTACTGTGCCATGTTAAGTTCCTGTAGCATGTAGTTTTCATGCTCTAAAGTGTGCTTCCTGATGTTAACTTCCAGACTTGTGTTATTAAGTGTGAAACCTGTTACCATTTGCATTTTTGCCATGCTTGTTTGAACCTGTTAATGGATGAATTTGCCGTAGCTCAGTGTTCATATTTTTTCAACCATCATGAGTGGATCCCTGCCATGTATTTTTTTGTCATGTTTGAGTGTTGTAGCATATTTATGTTGATGCATTTAGATGGCTACTTGCTGATTATCGCAGACCGGTGCCATATTTGTTTTGCTTGCCATTTCCAAACCGTGCATCCGATTCCGGCGATCTTTATATCGATTTCAACCGAAATCACCTTACCTTTCCAGTGGCACTCTTGGATTTCCAAGTTGAGTCCAGGTTTAATCATTCCTTGTCAAATCTTGCATATGCATCACATATCGCATCCCGCATAGCATACCATGTTCGCATCATGTTGTTTGAGCATTGCACGTGGTTGATTGTGTTCCTTTTGCTTGTTTGGGTAGAACCGGGAGACGAGTTTGTGAATGAGGAGCCCGTTGAGTTTGCTTACGAGGATCAAGTCAACTCTGACAACTTTGCAGGCAAGATGATCATACCCTCAAAATCACTTCTATCTTTGCATGCTAGATGCTCGCTCTTTTGCTATGCCTATGCTATGATACCTACCACTTGTTTATCATGCCTCCCAAATTGCCATGTCAAACCTCTAACCCACCATGTCCTAGCAAACCATTGATTGGCTATGTTACCACTTTGCTCAACCCCTCTTATAGCGTTGCTAGTTGCAGGTGAAGATTGGAGATCGTTCCTTGTTGGAACATTGTTTATTGTTGGGATATCACTATATTATCTTGTTATCTTAATGCACCTATATACTTGGTAAAGGGTGTAAGGCTCAGCCTTTTGCCTAGTGTTTTGTTCCACTCTTGCCGCCCTAGTTTCCATCATATCGGTGTTATATTCCCGGATTTTGCATTCCTTACGCGGTTGGGTTATAATGGGAACCCCTTGACAGTTCGCCTTGAATAAAACTCCTCCAGCAATGCCCAACCTTGGTTTTACCATTTTCCACCTAGCCTCTTTTTCCCTTGGGTTTCCGGAGCCCAAGGGTCATCTTTATTTAAACCCCCCCGGGCCAGTGCTCCTCTGAGTGTTGGTCCAAACTAGAGCCCCTTGCAGTGCCACCTCGGGAAAACTCGAGGGCTGGTTTCAGTTGTACGGATTGCTTATCCGAGTGTGCCTGAGAACGAGATATGTGCAGCTCCTATCGGGATTTGTCGGCACATTCGGGCGTTGTTGCTGGACTTGTTTTACCATTGTCGAGGATGTCTTGTAAAACCGGGATGCCGAGTCTGATCGGAATGTCTCGGGAGAAGGAATATCCTTCGTTGACCGTGAGAGCTTGTGATGGGCTAAGTTGGGACTCCCTTGCAGGGATTTGAACTTTCGACAGTCATGGCCGCGGTTATGGGCAGATGGGAATTTGTTAATGTCCGGTTGTAGATAACTTGAAACTTAACTTAATTAAAATGAATCAACCGCGTGTGTTACCATGATGGTCTCTTCTCGGGGGAGTCCGGGAAGTGAACACGGTGTTGGAGTAATGTTTGACGTAGGTTGTTCTAGGATCACTTCTTGATCATAGTTCTTCATTCATGTTTTGCCTTCTCTTCTCGCTCTCTTTTGCGAACAGGATAGCCACCATATATGCTAGTCGCTTGCTGCAGCTCCACATATTACCTTGCCTTACCTATAAGCTTAAATAGTCTTGATAGCGAGGGTGCGAGATCTCTTAGTCCCCGTGACTCACAGTTTACTTCCAAAACCAGATGCAGGGACCGATGATACCATTCCAGATGATGCGCTTGAGCTCAAGTGGGAGTTCAATGAAGACTCTCGTCGTTACTATGTGTCTTTCCCAGATGATCAGTAGTGGTGCCCAGTTGGGGCGATTGGGGTCCATGTCACATGTGGGGGTTGATCTTTTATTTTGGTACCGTAGTCGGACCATGAGTGTATTGGATGATTGTAATGTTATTCATGTATTTGTGTGACGTGGCGAGTGTAAGCCAACTATGTATCCTTTCCCCTTTTATATATTTACATGGGTTGTTGTGAAGATTACCTTACTTGCGACATTGCTTTCAATACGGTTGTGCATCTAAGTCGTGCTTCGACACGTAGGAGATATAGCCGCATCGAGGGCGTTGCAAGTTGGTAATCAGAGCCTTCCCCGACCTTAGGAGCCCCCTGCTTGATCGAATCATTGGCGTTGTTGAGTCTAGAAAAATGTTTTTTGTAATTTAGGAATTATATATCGGAGAGTTTAGGAATTCTTTTACTCCCCAGTCCCTTCATCGCTCTGGTAAGGCATCTTGACGTAGAGTTTTGACTCTTCTCTTCTCAAATTTCACTAAAAAAAATTTTAGGATCATGTGGGTATCTTGGAATCGTTCCGATCGATTTGTGACGAGAACATTGTTCTTGGTGCCTCCCGTTATTTAGGGGTTATGGCAGTGTGTCGGGGAGTTGAGCTCCGAGGTGTTGTCGTCATAATTTTATCATTGAGATTCTGGAATAACTGAGTTTCGCCGACATAAAAAAAATCTCTTTTATGCAGTTGTTGGTGAGATAACCTCGACGCCACCCAGCACTGGGGCGGGAGTTCGGGAGTATTGCCATAACTCGTATAACGGATGCTTTTCGAAGGTTGAGGTAAATGATTTCCGAAGTTTTTCTCGGTTATGTGTTAAAGGATGGATACAGCTGGATGTAGGATTTGCTAGATTTGGGTGAGATATTATGCTTCCCCTGTATCCCCAACACCTGATTGCATAACCGGAAAGGTTCGGGAGTTTCATAGGTGGGAATTCTTGTAGCTCTAGTTCTTCTTCCGCGGATATTTGGTTTGAGATTGGGTGATCCTTACCGAGTATTTGTTCTTGTTCCGTACCTTGTTGTTTATCTTCTACCTCAATTCTAAGTGGCTTCTCAATTTATGGATATGTGACCATTTCAATTGGAATGCATTCATTCATTTTGTTCGGATGTGAAGACTATATGTTGCATTTTCAACCCGCTTGATTCAGCTTCAATATTTGTCTGTCAATGTGCTAATGGATGTCAACCTCTTCAGGATGGCTCCTCCAACGTGCACGACTCCGAATCCTGATCCGCCACCACCACCTCCACCTCTGGAGGCATGGCAAGCTGTGATGGTCGCTACCAATGCAAACACGTAGCTGATCATGCAACTTCTTCAAGAGCGCAACCAAGGGAACCAGGGCCAAGGCAACAATCAGAATCACTTTGCTACACTCAACCAGTTCCTTGCTAACCAGCCAAAGACCTTCAGCAATTGTGTTGAGGCAACAGACGCTGATGATTGGCTCGTGGACATATGCAAGCATTTCGAGTGCAGTAACGTCAGGCCTGAGGACTTTGTCAAGTTCGCTTCCTTCCAACTCAAAGACCAAGCTGCAGAATGGTTTCAGCAGTACAAAGATTCCAGAGGAGGCCGTGTGATTACCTGGGATGAATTCCGTCAAGACTTCAAAGCTCATCATATTCCTCAAAGCGTGGTTGAAAGCAAGCGTGAGGAATTCCGCAACCTGAAGCAAGGCTCTATGTCTGTTTACAAGTACAACAAGATGTTTCAGAAGCTCGTCCGTTTTGCTAAGCAAGACGTCCCTGACGAGAAGAGCATGATATACCAGTTCAGGGGTGGTCTCAGAGAAGAAATCCAGCTAGCTCTCGTTCTCTTTGAGCCCAAGAGGTACGATGAGTTTTATAACATGGCAATGAAGCAAGAGACTGCTCAACTGAAGTGCGATGCTTCCAAGAAGCGAGCCAGAGATGCTACTCCTTCTTCCTCAACTCAAGTGGCTAAGCAGCAGAAGTATTGGCTTCCTCCTCCTCCGTTCCGTCAGCCTTATCAGCAGAAAAGCAAAGGTGCAGTGGATCTTCCCACCCACCCAACCCTAGCTTTCAGAACAAGACTTCGTCTCAAGCTCCAAGATCAAGTGCTCTGTATCACCGTCCACTCTCGGAGGTCACGTGCAACAAGTGCCAATAGAAGGGTCACTATGCCAACAAATGCTTCAATCAGAGGCGTCTCCCTCCTCCTCCTCCTGTGAGATCGGCAAGTACAGCTGTGGTCATGCATAACCCCAAGTACGCCAAGGTCAACATGGTGAATGCAGCTCAGGCAGAGGACTCGTCAGATGTCATCATGGGTAACCTTCCTGTTAACAATATTCCTGCAAGAGTTCTTTTTGACACTGGTGCATCGCATTGTTTCATCTCGAGACCTTTTGCATCTAAGCATGATTTTGTTACTCAAGTGTTGCCGAAACCGTTGGCTATTGTCTCTCTGGCCCGTCAAATGACATCTCGAGTATGCGTTCCGGATGTTTCAATCACATTGGGTGACTATAAGTTCTTGTCCTCTCCAAATGTTCTTGGTGACTCGAATATTGATCTTATTCTTGGAATGGATTGGCTTTCTAAGCACAAGGCTCATCTTGATTGTGCTGCCAGGCAGATTCAATTGACTCATTCGTCTGAGGATGTAATTGTCTTTGCCGCTCGTGATGATACCATCCGTCTGTTTTCTCTCAATGAGAAGGGTGAACTGGATGCCATCTCTCAAATTCTAGTCGTTTGCGAATATCAAGACGTCTTTCCAGAAGAGCTTCCAGGAATGCCTCTGCACCGGCCAGTTGAATTCGTCATCGATCTTGAGCCAGGCACGGAACCTGTTTGCAAACGTCCTTACAAGCTTGGACCTGAAGAGTTGAAGGAGCTGAAGAAGCAACTCGATATTCAAGAGCGAATGGGTCTCATCCGACCTAGTTCTTCTCCGTGGGGTTGTGGAGTTCTTTTTGTGAAGAAGAAGGATGGAACGGACCGACTTTGTGTTGACTACCGTCCATTGAACAAGAAGACTATAAAGAACAAGTACCCACTTCCCAACATCAACGAGCTGTTTGAACAACTCAAAGGTGCTCAAGTATTCTCCAAGCTTGATCTCCGTATGGGCTATCACCATATTCGAATCAGTGAGCAAGATATCCCCAAGACGGCGTTCAGAACAAGCTATGGTTCATATGAATACACTGTCATGTCTTTTGGCCTCGTCAACGCTCCGCCGACTTTCTCTCGCATGATGAACTTCATCTTCAACGCCTACACAAATGACTTCGTCTTGGTCTACCTCGATGACATTCTGGTCTTTTCGAAGAACAAGGAAGATCATGCCAAGCACTTGCGTTTGGTGCTCGATAAGCTCAGAGAACATCAGTTCTACGCCAAGTTCTCAAAGTGCGAGTTTTGGCTTGATGAGGTTCTCTATCTTGGGCATATCATCTCTGCCAAGGGCATATCGGTGAATCCTGAGAAGGTGTCTGCAATTGTGAATTGGGAACCACCTCAGAACGTGAAGCAACTCCGCAGCTTCCTTGGTCTCGCAAGCTACTGTCGAAGGTTCGTTGAGAACTTTTCAAAGATCGCGAAGCCTCTTTCAAACCTTCTCCAGAAGCACGTCAAGTACGTTTGGTCTCCTGAATGTGACATCGCTTTCAACACCTTGAAAGAGAAATTAGTCACTGCTCCAGTTCTGACTCCTCCTGATGAATCCAAACCGTTCGAGGTCTTCTGCGATGCCTCTCTTCAAGGTCTTGGTGCAGTGTTGATGCAAGAGAAGAAAGTTGTGGCTTATACCTCTCGCCAGTTGAAGCCCAACGAGAAGAACTACCCCACTCATGACCTCGAGTTGGCGGCAGTTGTGCATGCTCTTTTGACTTGGAGACATCTCTTATTGGGAAGAAAAGTGGACATCTTCACTGACCACAAGAGTCTCAAGTACATCTTCACTCAGCCTAATCTCAACCTCAGGCAGACTCGTTGGGTCGAAATGATTCAAGAGTATAATCCGAGCATCGAATATACTCCAGGCAAGGCCAATGTGATTGCTGACGCATTGAGCAGGAAGGCTTACTGCAACAGTCTGATTCTCAAGCCTTACCAACCCGAGCTTTGTGAAGCTTTCCGCAAACTCAATTTGCAAGTTGTTCCTCAAGGTTTCCTCGCCAACCTTCAAGTCTCTCCTACTTTGGAAGATCAGATTCGCGAGGCTCAACTTCTTGATGCTATGGTGAAGAAGGTGAAGATTGGGATTGCCAAGAGTCAACCCAAGTACAAGTGCTATCGCCTTGATGACAAGGATACTCTCTTCTTCGAGGATCGCATTGTTGTGCCTAAAGGTGACCTTCGTAAAGTCATTATGAACGAGGCTCACAATTCACTCCTCTCTATCCACCCTGGGAGTACGAAGATGTACCAGGACCTCAAGCAGGCTTATTGGTGGACTCGAATGAAGCGCGAGATTGCTCAGTTCGTGAATGAATGTGATGTCTGCAGAAGAGTGAAGGCAGAACACCAACGACCAGCTGGTCTCCTTCAACCTCTTGCCATTCCAGAATGGAAGTTTGACCACATTGAGATGGACTTCGTGACGGGATTTCCAAAGTCCAAGCGTGGCAATGATGCTATATTCGTTGTCATCGACAAACTCACTAAAGTGGCTCATTTCCTGCCTATCAAAGAGTCTATCACTGCAGCTCAATTGGCGGAGCTTTATACCTCTCGGATTGTCTCTCTGCACGGCATTCCACAGTTGATCTCTTCAGACCGTGGCAGCATCTTTACCTCCAAGTTTTGGGATTCTTTTCAGAAGGCCATGGGCACCAACATCCGTTTCAGCACAGCTTTTCATCCTCAAACTAGCGGTCAAGTCGAGCGTGTCAATCAGATTCTTGAAGATATGCTCAGGGCTTGCGTTATCTCCTTCGGTATGAAGTGGGAAGATTGTCTTCCATATGCCAAGTTCTCCTACAACAACAGTTTTCAAGCAAGTTCGGGCAAGGCCCCATTTGAAATTCTCTATGGCAGGAAGTGTCGTACTCCTCTTAACTGGCCAGAGACCGGTGAATGTCAACTTCTTGGAAATGACTTGATCACAGAGGCAGAGGAAATGTGCAAAGTCATTCGTGATAACCTCAAAGCAGCGCAATCGCGCCAGAAGAGCTACTATGATAGTAAGCATCGTGATTTGGCTTTCGAGATCGGAGACCATGTTTACCTCCGTGTCTCTCCAATGAAAGGTACTCGTCGCTTCGGTATCAAAGGGAAGCTTACCCCCAGATACGTGGGTCCTTTCAAGATCGTCAGCAAGAGAGGCGATCTCGCCTATCAACTGAAGCTTCCTTCAAACTTTGCAAATGTGCACGACGTGTTCCATGTCTCTCAGCTCCGCAAGTGCTTCAAGACCCCTGACCGCACCGTCAACTTCGAAGACATTGATCTCCAAGAAGACCTCTCTTATCGTGAGCACCCAACTGCCATTCTTGAAGAAACTGAACGCAAGACTCGCAATAAGTCAATCAAATTCCTCAAAGTCAAGTGGTCACACCATTCCGACCGTGAAGCCACCTTGGAACGCGAGGATCACCTCCGTTCTGAGTACCCGACGTTTTTCCAGTCCTAGATCTCGAGACGAGATCCTTTCGTAGTGGTGGAGTGTTGTAACACCCCGGATGTAATTTACCTTATATGTATCCCAACTCTTGCCGTTTCCGGCCTAAGTTATTTTATTTTCCTCGGGTTCGGGTTTTTGTCTCCGTGTGTTGTTGCCTTTGTCTTTCATCTCATATCATGTCATCATGTGCATTGCATTTGCATACATGTTCATCTCATGCATCCGAGCATTTTCCCCGTTGTCTGTTTTGCATTCCAACGCTCCTATCTCATCCGGTGGTCCTTTCTTCCTCTTTTCGTGTGTGGGGGTTAAACATTTCTGGATTGGACCGAGACTTGCCAAGCGGCCTTGGTTTACTACCGGTAGACCGCCTATCAAGTTTCGTGCCATTTGGACTTCGTTTGATACTCCAACGGTTAACCGATGCACCGAGAAGGCCTCGTTTGTGTTGCAGCCCAACACCCTTCCAATTTGGCCCAAAAACTCACCAAAACCTCTCCCATCGTCTAGAGCGTTCGATCACGATCGCGTGGCCGAAAACCGCACTCCATTTGGAGCTTCCTAGCTCCCTCTATGCCTATATATAGACCCCCTCTCGAAATTCCCGGATCCCCTCCTTCCAAACCCTAGATCTTTCCCTCCGCGCGGCCGGACACGTCCGGTCCGGTTGGACGCAATCACCGTCGCCAACCGGGGCCTGCCACGTGGCACCGCGCGCCGCACATTGCCGCCTCGCCCGCGCCGGCCCGCCTGGCCCGCGCGCGGCCCTCCCCGCCGCCGAGTCGGGCCAGAGGCACTCCGCCCGCGCCGCCTCATCTTCTTTCTCGCGCGCCGCCCCGGCCGTTCGCCGCCTCCGGCCGCCGGCGTCGCTCCGCCCCGCCGCTGCAGTACTCCGGCAACCCCGCGCGCCGCCCCTCGCCGGGTCCTCGATGTCCGCGTCGCACCTCGCCGTCCCACCGCGGCAACCCGTCGCGCCGCGCCGACGTCACCTCCCCTCCGTTCCGGTGTCCCCTTCCTCCGGTGACGCGCCGACGAACATGAGCTCCGGCGACCTCGGGTTTTCCTCCGGTGAATAGTACCGTGATCGGATCTGGATCGGTGAACAGTAAACCCTAGATCCGGAGGGTAAAGATTTCACTAAGTCCCCAGTTTTTCAGTATTTTTTAGCCATCTTCATCATGTCGTAACTCTGCATTCATAGCTCCGATTTGCGCATGTAGCATATCAAAATGTTCGCCTCAAAGAGTAAATCATTTCATCTCATTGCGTAATTTTCATTTGAGCTCACTTGATGCCCGAAATGCTGTTGGAAGAGGGCTATGTGATATATTTGCCAGATCTGTTTCATCAAATAGATATTTGTCATTTTTGCCATGCTTAATGTGTGCATGATATGCTCCTGAGTTCTACATGAGTTTTGTTATATGCCATGCCATCTTTACAGAGGTGCTTACCATGTTTTTTTGTGATATGTGTGGTGACTAGAACAAGCTTGCAAAGTAGTGCAATCGGTAATGCTGATTTCAGGGACTTAGAATTTCACTAAGTCCTTGTCCTGATTTTGTCGTATGCCATATGTTCATGTTGTTTCCTAGTGATCCGTGCCTCTTTTGAGGATGATCAGTAAGGATGATTTGTTAACATTGTGGTGCTCTATCCATCCATGTCTTTGTTTGCATTTATGGAGCACCCTAGCTTGAGTCAATCGAGCTCTACTTTTGCTATTTCGTGAATCCTGGCAGATTGTTGACTTGTTAGCGATTTTGCCGAGGATGTTGCTATTGATCCGTGCATGCTATGTTGTTGTTCTTGCCATGTCTAGCTTCTATGATATGTATTCTTGATGGGTGTATGCTTAGTTTGTCATGCCATGCTCTGTAGTGAGTGCATCGAGCTCGTAAACATGCCTACTCGTTAACTGATTTGCATGCTCCAGTTTTTCACTAAGTCTGAGATCTGTTTATGTTTTTGCCATGTTCACATGCTTGCAATTGTATTTTCTGATCCCTTTTGGCTCAAGGTCACTAAGGGACTTTTGTTAAGTGCTTTGAGTAGCTTCATGCCATGCCTTGCTTTGCCATGTTAAGTTCCTGTAGCATGTAGTTTTCATGCTCTAAAGTGTGCTTCCTGATGTTAAATTCCAGACTTGTGTTAATTTCACTAAGTCTGAAACCTGTTATCATTTGCATTTTTGCCATGCTTGTTTGAACCTGTTAATGGATGAATTAGCCGTAGCTCAGTGTTCATCTTTTGTCAAGCATCATGAGTGGATCCCTGCCATGTATTTTGTTGTCATGTTTGAGTGCTGTAGCATATTTATCTTGATGCATTTAGATGGCTACTTGCTGATTATCGCAGACCGGTGCCATATTTGTTTTGCTTGCCATTTCCAAACCGTGCATCCGATTCTGGTGATCTTTATATCGATTTCAACCGAAATCACCTCACCTTTCCAGTGGCACTCTTGGATTTCCAAGTTGAGGCCAGGTTCAATCATTCCTTGTCAAATCTTGCATATGCATCACATATCGCATCCCGCATAGCATACCATGTTTGCATCATGTTGTTTGAGCATTGCACGTGGTTGATTGTGTTCCTTTTGCTTGTTTGTCTTGTTTGGGTAGAGCCGGGAGACGAGTTCGCTGAACGAGGAGCCCGTTGAGTTTGCTTACGAGGATCAAGTCAACTCTGACAACTTTGCAGGCAAGATGATCATACCCTCGAAATCACTTCTATCTTTGCTTGCTAGATGCTCGCTCTTTTGCTATGCCTATGCTACGATACCTACCACTTGCTTATCATGCCTCCCAAATTGCCATGTCAAACCTCTAACCCACCATGTCCTAGCAAACCGTTGATTGGCTATGTTACCGCTTTGCTCAGCCCCTCTTATAGCGTTGCTAGTTGCAGGTGAAGATTGGAGATCGTTCCTTGTTGGAACATTGTTTATTGTTGGGATATCACTATATTATCTTGTTATCTTAATGCACCTATATACTTGGTAAAGGGTGGAAGGCTCGGCCTTTTGCCTAGTGTTTTGTTCCACTCTTGCCGCCCTAGTTTCCGTCATATCGGTGTTATGTTCCCGGATTTTGCGTTCCTTACGCGGTTGGGTTATAATGGGAACCCCTTGACAGTTCGCCTTGAATAAAACTCCTCCAGCAATGCCCAACCTTGGTTTTACCATTTGCCACCTAGCCTCTTTTTCCCTTGGGTTTCCGGAGCCCAAGGGTCATCTTTATTTAAACCCCCCCCGGGCCAGTGCTCCTCTGAGTGTTGGTCCAAACTAGAGCCCCTTGCAGCGCCACCTCGGGGAAACTCGAGGGCTGGTTTTAGTTGTACGGATTGCTTATCCGAGTGTGCCCTGAGAACGAGATATGTGCAGCTCCTATCGGGATTTGTCGGCACATTCGGGCGGTGTTGCTGGACTTGTTTTACCATTGTCGAGGATGTCTTGTAAAACCGGGATGCCGAGTCTGA
Organism: Triticum aestivum; assembly: GCF_018294505.1. Classification (NCBI taxonomy): domain Eukaryota; kingdom Viridiplantae; phylum Streptophyta; class Magnoliopsida; order Poales; family Poaceae; genus Triticum; species Triticum aestivum. The sequence continues at coordinate 571,701,851 of NC_057797.1, forward strand.
TCGGAATGTCTCGGGAGAAGGAATATCCTTCGTTGACCGTGAGAGCTTGTGATGGGCTAAGTTGGGACTCCCCTGCAGGGATTTGAACTTTCGAAAGCCGTGCCCGCGGTTATGGGCAGATGGGAATTTGTTAATGTCCGGTTGTAGATAACATGAAACTTAACTTAATTAAAATGAATCAACCGCGTGTGTTACCGTGATGGTCTCTTCTCGGCGGAGTCCGGGAAGTGAACACGGTGTTGGAGTAATGCTTGACGTAGGTTGTTCTAGGATCACTTCTTGATCATAGTTCTTCTTTCGTGCTTTGCCTTCTCTTCTCGCTCTCTTTTGCGAACAGGTTAGCCACCATATATGCTAGTCGCTTGCTGCAGCTCCACATATTACCTTGCCTTACCTATAAGCTTAAATAGTCTTGATCGCGAGGGTGCGAGATTGCTGAGTCCCCGTGACTCACAGATTACTTCCAAAACCAGATGCAGGGACCGGTGATACCATTCCAGACGATGCGCTTGAGCTCAAGTGGGAGTTCGATGAAGACTCTCGCTGTTACTATGTGTCTTTCCCAGATGATCAGTAGTGGTGCCCAGTTGGGGCGATCGGGGTCCGTGTCGCATGTGGGGGTTGATCTTTTATTTTGGTACCATAGTCGGACCATGAGTGTATTGGATGATTGTAATGTTATTCATGTATTTGTGTGACGTGGCGAGTGTAAGCCAACTATGTATCCTTTCCCCTTTTATATATTTACATGGGTTGTTGTGAAGATTACCTTACTTGCGACATTGCTTTCAATGCGGTTGTGCCTCTAAGTCGTGCTTCGACACGTAGGCCGCATCGAGGGCGTTACAGCACTAGAGCTATAAATGTATGAAAGCTCAACAAAAGAAACTAAGTGGGTGTGCATCCAACTTGCTTGCTCATGAAGACCTAGGGCACTTGTGGAGGCCTATTGTTGGAATATACAAGCCAAGTTCTATAATGAAAAATTCCCACTAGTATATGAAAGTGATAACTCAAGAGACTCTCTATATGAAGAACATGGTGCTACTTTGAAGCACAATATATGAGACTCGCTATATCATGGTGCTACTTTGAAGCACAAGTGTGGAAAAAAGGATAGTAACATTGCCCCTTTTTGTTTTTTTTGGGCCTTCTTTTTTTCTTTGGCCTTTTTTTGGGGACAATGCTCTATTGAATGATGATCATCACACTTCTATTTATTTACAACTCAATGATTACAACTCGATACTAGAACAAAGTATGACTCTATATGAATGCCTCCGGTGGTGTACCGAGATATGCAATGAATCAAGAGTGACAAGTAAAAATTAAGAACGGTGGCTTTGCCACAAATACTATGTCAACTACATGATCATGCTAAGCAATATGACAATGATGAATGTGTCATGATAAACTGGATGGTGGAAAGTTGCATGGCAATATATCTCGGAATGGCTATGGAAATGCCATAATAGGTAGGTATGGTGGCTGTTTTGAGGAAGATATAAGGAGGTTTATGTGTGAAAGAGCGTATCATATCACGGGGTTTGGATGCACCGGCGAAGTTTGCACCAACTCTCAATGTGAGAAAGGGCAATGCACGGTACCGTAGAGGCTAGCAATGATGGAAGGGTGAGAGTGCGTATAATCCATGGACTCAACATTAGTCCATAAAGAACTCATATACTTATTGCAAAAATCTACAAGCCATCAAAAACCAAAGTATTACGCGCATGCTCCTAGGGGATAGATTGGTAGGAAAAGACCATCGCTCGTCTCCCGACCGCCACTCATAAGGAGGACAATCAAATAACACCTCATGTTTCAAATTTGTTGCATAATGTTAACCATACGTGCATGCTATGGGACTTGCAAACTTTAACTCAAGCACTTCTCAAATCCACAATTACTCTACTAGCATGACTTTGATATTACTACCTCCATATCTCAAGACAATTATCAATGATCCAGCTTTTCTTAGTATTCAACGCACTCAAAAGAAAGTTTCACAAATCTTGAATACCAAGCAAGTTATTATTAAGCAAATTACCATGCTATTACGACTCTCAAAATAATTTAAGTGAAGCATGAGAGATCATAGTTTCTTTAAAACAAAACACCACCGTGCTCTAAAAGATCTAAGTGAAGCACATAGAGCAAAATTTCAACGCTCAAAAGATATAAGTGAAGCACACAGAGCAAAACTACATAGCTCAAAAGATATAAGTGAAGCACATAGAGTATTCTATCAAATTTTAATTCATAGATGACTCACTCAAAAGGTGTGTATAGCAAGGATGATTTTGGCACATTAACAAACAAGGACACAAATGATACAAGATGCTCCAAGCAAAACACATATCATGTTGGTGAATAAAAATATAGCTCTAAGTAAATTACCGATGGAAGTGGACGAAAGAGGGGATGCCTTCCGGGGCATCCCCAAGCTTAGGCTCTTGGTTATCCTTGAAAATTACCTTGGGGTGCCTTGGGCATCCCCAAGCTTAGGCTCTTACCACTCCTTTGAAGGAAATATGCCCTAGAGGCAATAATAAAGTTATTATTTTATTTCCTTATATCATGATAAATGTTTATTATTCATGCTAGAATTGTATTATCCGGAAACATAATACTTGTGTGAATACATAGACAAACTAAAACATCACTAGTGTGCCTCTACTTGACTAGCTCGTTAATCAAAGATGGTTATGTTTCCTAACCATAGACATGTGTTGTCATTTGATTAACGGGATCACATCATTAGGAGAATGATGTGATTGACATGACCCATTCCATTAGCTTAGCACCCGATCGTTTAGTATGTTGCTATTGCTTTCTTCATGACTTATACATGTTCCTATGACTATGAGATTATGCAACTCCCGTTTGCCGGAGGAACACTTTGTGTGCTACCAAACATCACAACGTAACTGGGTGATTATAAAGGAGCTCTACTGGTGTCTCCAAAGGTACATGTTGGGTTGGCGTATTTCGAGATTAGGATTTGTCACTCCGATTGTCGGAGAAGTATCTCTGGGCCCTCTCGGTAATGCACATCACATAAGCCTTGCAAGCATTGCAACTAATTAGTTAGTTGCGAGATGATGTATTACGAAACGAGTAAAGAGACTTGCCGGTAACGAGATTGAACTAGGTATTAAGATACCGACGATCGAATCTCGGGCAAGTAACATACCGACGACAAAGGGAACAAAGTATGTTGTTATGCGGTCTGACTGATAAAGATCTTCGTAGAATATGTAGGAGCCAATATGAGCATCCAGGTTCCGCTATTGGTTATAGACTAGAGATGTGTCTCGGTCATGTCTACATTGTTCTCGAACCCGTAGGGTCCGCACGCTTAAGGTTTCGATGACAGTAATATTATGAGTTTATGAGTTTTGATGTACCAAAGGAGTTCGGAGTCCCAGATGAGACCGGGGACATGACGAGGAGTCTCGAAATGGTTGAGACGTAAAGATCGATATATTGGACGACTATATTCGGACATCGGAAAGGTTCCGAGTGATTCGGGTATTTTCGGGGGTACCAGGGAGTTACGGGAATATGAGGAAGAAGTAATGGGCCTCATGGGCCAAGTGGTGGAACAGAGGAGGCAGGGCGCGCAGCCCCCCCTAGCCCAAACCGAATTGGACTAGGTGGCCGGCCCCCCTTTCCTCCTTTTCCTCCCTCTCCTTCCTTCTCCTTCTCCTTCCCTTCCTTCCCCTCTCCTACTTGGACTAGGAAAGAGGGGGGAATCCAACTTGGAGTAGGATTGCCCCCCTTGGGCGCGCCTCCTCCCCTTGGCCGCCTCTCCCCCCCTTGCTCCTTTATATACGGGGGCAGGGGGGCACCCTATAGACACAACAATTGATCCTTGAGATCTCTTAGCCGTGTGCGGTGCCCCCCTCCACCATAATCCTCGATAATATTGTAGCGGTGCTTAGGCGAAGCCCTGCGATGGTAGAACATCAAGATCGTCACCACGCTGTCGTGCTGACGGAACTCATCCCCGACACTTTGCTGGATCGGAGTCCGGGGATCGTCATCGAGCTGAACGTGTGCAAAAACTCGGAGGTGCCGTAGTTTCGGTGCTTGATCGGTCGGGCCGTGAAGACGTACGACTACATCAACCGCGTTGTTATAACGCTTCCGCTTTCAGTCTACGAAGGTACATGGACAACACTCTCCCCTCTCGTTGCTATGCATCACCATGATCTTGCGTGTGCGTAGGAATTTTTTTAAAATTACTACGTTCCCCAACAGTGGTATCAGAGCCTAGGTTTTATGTGTTGATGTTATATGCACGAGTAGAACACAAGTGAGTTGTGGGCGATATAAGTCATACTGCTTACCAGCATGTCATACTTTGGTTCGGCGGTATTGTTGGATGAAGAGGCCCAGACCGACATTACGCGTACGCTTACGCGAGACTGGTTCTACTGACGTGCTTTGCACACAGGTGGCTGGCGGGTGTCAGTTTCTCCAACTTTAGTTGAACTGAGTGTGACTACGCCCGGTCCTTGCGAAGGTTAAAACAACACCAACTTGACAAACTATCGTTGTGGTTTTTGATGCGTAGGTAAGAACGGTTCTTGCTAAGCCAATAGCAGCCACGTAAAACTTGCAACAACAAAGTAGAGGACGTCTTACTTGTTTTTGTAGGGTATGTTGTGATGTGATATGGTCAAGACATGATGCTAAATTTTATTGTATGAGATGATCATGTTTTGTAACCAAGTTATCGGCAACTGGCAGGAGCCATATGGTTGTCGCTTTATTGTATGCAATGCAATTGCGCTGTAATGCTTTACTTTATCACTAAGCGGTAGCGATAGTCGTGGAAGCGTAAGATTGGCGAGACGACAATGATGTTACGATGATGATCAAGGTGTCGCACCGGTGACGATGGTGATCATGACGGTGCTTTGAAGATGGAGATCACAAGCACAAGATGATGATGGCCATATCATATCACTTATATTGATTGCATGTGATGTTTATCTTTTATGCATCTTATCTTGCTTTGATTGACGGTAGCATTTTAAGATGATCTCTCGCTAATTATCAAGAAGTGTTCTCCCTGAGTATGCACCGTTGCGAAAGTTCTTCGTGCTGAGACACCACGTGATGATCGGGTGTGATAGGCTCTACGTTCAAATACAACGGGTGCAAAACAGTTGCACACGCAGAATACTCAGGTTATACATGACGAGCCAAGCATATACAGATATGGCCTCGGAACATAGAGACCGAAAGGTCGAGCGTGAATCATATAGTAGATATGATCAACATAGTGATGTTCACCAATGAAACTACTCCATCTCACGTGATGATCGAACATGGTTTAGTTGATTTGGATCACGTGATCACTTAGAGGATTAGAGGGATGTCTATCTAAGTGGGAGTTCTTAAGTAATATGATTAATTGAACTTAAATTTATTATGAACTTAGTCCTGGTAGTATTTTGCAAATTATGTTGTAGATCAATAGCTCACGTTGTTGCTTTCATATGTTTATTTTGATATGTTCCTAGAGAAAATTGTGTTGAAAGATGTTAGTAGCAATGATGCAGATTGGATCCGTGATCTGAGGTTTATCCTCATTGCTGCACAGAAGAATTATGTCCTTGATGCACCGCTAGGTGACAGACCTATTGCAGGAGCAGTGTTCCAGGAGTTGAAGTTAATATTTCAAGCAAATACCCGAGTTGAGAGATATGAAGTCTCCAACAAGTTCTATAGCTAAAAGATGGAGGAGAGTCGCTCAACTAGTGAGCATGTGCTCAGATTGTTTGGGTACTACAATCGCTTGAATCAAGTGGGAGTTAATCTTCCAGATAAAATAGTGATTGACAGAATTCTCTAGTCACCATCACCAAGTTAGTAGAACTTTGTGATGAACTATAATATGCAAGGGATAACGGAAACGATTCCCAAGCTCTTCGTGATGCTAAAATCGAGAAGGTAGAAATCAAGAAAAACATCAAGTGTTGATGGTAGACAAGACCACTAGTTTCAAGAAAAGGGCAAAAGGAAGAAGGGGAACTTCAAGAAGAACGGCAAGCAAGTTGCTGCTCAAGTGAAGAAGCCCAAGTCTGGTCCTAAGTCTGAGACTAAGTGCTTCTACTGCAAAGGGACTGGTCACTGGAAGCGGAACTACCCCAAGTGATTGGCGGATAAGAAGGATGGCAAAGTGAACATAAGTATATTTGATATACATGTTATTGATGTGTGCTTTACTAGTGTTTATAGCAACCCCTCAGTATTTGATACTAGTTCAGTTGCTAAGATTACTAACTCGAAACGGGAGTTGCAGAAAAAACAGAGACTAGTTAAGGGTGAAGTGACGATGTGTGTTGGAAGTGTTTTCAAGATTGATATGATCATCATCGCACACTCCCTATACTTTCGGGATTACTGTTGAACCTAAATAAGTGTTATTTGGTGTTTGTGTTGAGCATGAATATGATTTGGTCATGTTTATTGTAATACGGTTATTCATTTAAGTAAGAGAATAAATTGTTGTTCTGTTTACATGAATAAAACCTTATATGGTTACACACCCAATGAAAATAGTTCGTTGGATCTCGATCGTAGTGATACACATAATCATAATATTGAAACCAAAAGATGCAAAGTTAATAATGATAGTGCAACTTATTTGTGGCACTATCGTTTAGGTCATATCGGTGTAAAACGCATGAAGAAACTCCATACTGATGGACTTTTGGAACCACTTGATTATGAATCACTTGGTACTTGCGAACCGTGCCTTATGGGCAAGATGACAAAAACACCGTTCTCTGGTACTATGGAGAGAGCAACAGATTTGTTGGAAATCATACATACAGATGTATGTGGTCCGATGAATGTTGAGGCTCGTGGCGGATATCATTATTTTCTCACCTTCACAGATGACTTAAGCAGATATGGGTATATCTACTTAATGAAACATAAGTCTGAAACATTTGAAAAGTTCAAAGAATTTTAGAGTGAAGTTGAAAGTCATCGTAACAAGAAAATAAAATTCCTACGATCTGATCATGGAGGAGAATATTTGAGTTACGAGTTTGGTGTACATTTGAAACAATGTGGAATAGTTTCGCAACTCATGCCACCCGGAACACCACAGCGTAATGGTGTGTCCGAACGTCGTAATCGTACTTTACTAGATATGGTGCGATCTAGGATGTCTCTTACTGATTTACCGCTATCGTTTTGGGGTTATGCTTTAGAGACGGCCGCATTCACGTTAAATAGGGCACCATCTAAATCCGTTGAGACGACACCGTATGAACTATGGTTTGGCAAGAAACCTAAGCTGTCATTTCTTAAAGTTTGAGGTTGCAATGCTTATGTGAAAAAGTTTCAACTTGATAAGCTCAAACCTAAATCGGAGAAGTGCGTCTTCATAGGATACCCAAAAGAAAATGTTGGGTACACGTTCTATCACAGATCCGAAGGCAAGATATTCATTGCTGAGAATGGATCCTTTCTAGAGAAGGAGTTTCTCTCGAAAGAAGTGAGTGGGAGGAAAGTAGAACTTGATGAGGTAACTGTACCTGCTCCCTTATTGGAAAGTAGTTCATCACAGAAATCTGTTCCTGTGACTACTACACCAATTAGTGAGGAAGCTAATGATGATGATCATGTAACTTCAGATCAAGTTACTACCGAACCTTGTAGGTAAACCAGAGTGAGATCCGCACCAGAGTGGTACAGTAATCCTGTTCTGGAGGTCATGTTACTTGACCATGACGAACCTACGAACTATGAGGAAGCGATGATGAGCCCAGATTCCGCAAAATGGCTTGAGGCCATGAAATCTGAGATGGGATCCATGTATGAGAACAAAGTATGGACTTTGGTTGACTTACCCGATGATCGGCAAGCCATTGAGATTAAATGGATCTTCAAGAGGAAGACGGACGCTGATAGTAGTGTTACTATCTACAAAGCTAGACTTGTCGAAAAAGGTTTTTGACAAAGTTCAAGGTGTTGACTACATTGAGATTTTCTCACTCGTATCGATGCTTAAAGTCTGTCCGAATCATGTTAGCAATTGCCGCATTTTATGATATCTGGAAAATGGATAACAAAACTACAATCCTTAATGGATTTCTTAAAGAAGAGTTGTATATGATGCAACCAGAAGGTTTTGTCAATCCTAAAGGTGTTAACAAAATGTGCAAGCTCCAGCGATCCATATATGGACTAGTACAAGCATCTCGGAGTTGGAATATACGCTTTGATGAGTTGATCAAAGCATATAGTTTTATACAGACTTGCGGTGAAGCCTGTATTTACAAGAAAGTGAGTGGGAGCACTACAGCATTTCTGATAAGTATATGTGAGTGACATATTGTTGATCGGAAATAATATAGAATTATTCTGTAAAGCATAAAGAAGTGTTTGAAAGGAGTTTTTCAAAGAAAGACCTCGATGAAGCTGCTTACATATTGAGCATCAAGATCTATAGAGATAGATCAAGACGCTTGATAAGTTTTTTCAATGAGTACATACCTTGACAAGATTTTTAAGTAGTTCAAAATGGATCAGTCAAAGAAAAAGTTCTTGTCTGTGTTACAAGGTGTGAAATTGAGTAAGACTCAAAGCCCGACCATGGCAGAAGATAGAAAGAGAATGAAAGTCATTCCCTATGCCTCAGCCATAGGTTCTATAAAGTATGCCATGCTATGTACCAGATCTATTGTATACCCTACACTGATTTTGGCAAGGGAGTACAATAGTGATCTAGGAGTAGATCACTGGACATCGGTCAAAATTATCCTTAGTGGAATAAGGATATGTTTCTCGATTATGGAGGTGACAAAAGGTTCGTCGTAAAAGGATAACATCGATACAAGTTTTTGGCACTGATCCGCATGACTCTAAGTCTTCATCTGGATACATATTTAAAGTGGGAGCAATTAGCTAAAGTAGCTCCGTGCAGAGCATTGTAGACATAGAAATTTGCAAAATACATATGGATCTGAATTTTGGCAGACTCGTTGACTAAGCTTCTCTCACAAGCAAAACATGATCACACCTTAGTACTCTTTGGGTCTTAATCACATATAGTTGTGAACTAGATTACTGACTCTAGTAAACCCTTTGAGTGTTGGTCACATGATGATGTGAACCATGGGTGTTAGAATCATTACTGTGTAATCTAGATTATTGACTCTAGTGCAAGTGGGAGACTGAAGGAAATATGCCCTAGAGGCAATAATAAAGTTACTATTTTATTTCCTTATATCATGATAAATGTTTATTATTCATGCTAGAATTGTATTATCCGGAAACATAATACTTGTGTGAATACATAGACAAACTAAAACATCACTAGTGTGCCTCTACTTGACTAGCTCGTTAATCAAAGATGGTTATGTTTCCTAACCATAAACATGTGTTGTCATTTGATTAACGGGATCACATCATTAGGAGAATGATGTGATTGACATGACCCATTCCATTAGCTTAGCACCCGATCGTTTAGTATGTTGCTATTGCTTTCTTCACGACTTATACATGTTCCTATGACTATGAGATTATGCAACTTCCGTTTGCCGGAGGAACACTTTGTGTGCTACCAAACGTCACAATGTAACTGGGTGATTATAAAGGAGATCTACAGGTGTCTCCAAAGGTACATGTTGGGTTGGCGTATTTCGAGATTAGGATTTGTCACTCCGATTGTCGGAGAGGTATCTCTGGGGCCTCTCGGTAATGCACATCACATAAGCCTTGCAAGCATTGCAACTAATGAGTTAGTTGCGAGATGATGTATTACGAAACGAGTAAAGAGACTTGCCGGTAATGAGATTGAACTAGGTATTGATATACCGACGATCGAATCTCGAGCAAGTAACATACCGATGACAAAGGGAACAAAGTATGTTGTTATGCGGTCTGACTGATAAAGATCTTTGTAGAATATGTAGGAGCCAATATGAGCATCCAGGTTCCGCTATTGGTTATTGACTAGAGACGTGTCTCGATCATGTCTACATTGTTCTCGAACTCGTAGGATCCGCACGCTTAAGGTTTCGATGACAGTAATATTATAAGTTTATGAGTTTTGATGTACCGAAAGAGTTCAGAGTCCCAGATGAGATCGGGGACATGACGAGGAGTCTCGAAATGGTCAAGACATAAAGATCGATATATTGGACGACTATATTCGGACATCGGAAAGGTTCCGAGTGATTCGGGTATTTTTGGTGGTACCGGGGAGTTACGGGAATACGAGGAACAAGTAATGGGCCTCATGGGCCAAGTGGTGGAAGAGAGGAGGCAGGGCGCGCGGCCCCCCTAGCCCAAACCTAATTGGACTAGGGGGCCGGCCCCCTTTTCCTCCTTTTCCTCCTTCTCCTTCCTTCTCCTTCTCCTTCCCTTCCTTCCCCTCTCCTATTTGGACTAGGAAAGAGGGGGGAATCCTACTTGGAGTAGGATTGCCCCCCTTGGGCGCGCCTCCTCCCCTTGGCCGCCTCTCCCCCTTGCTCCTTTATATACGGGGGTAGGGGGCACCCCATAGACACAATAATTGATCCTTGAGATCTCTTAGCCGTGTGCGGTGCCCCCCTCCACCATAATCGTCGATAATATTGTAGCGGTGCTTAGGCGAAGCCCTGCGACGGTAGAACATCAAGATCGTCACCATGCCGTCGTGCTGACGGAACTCATCCCCGACACTTTGCTGGATCGGAGTCTGGGGATCGTCATCGAGCTGAACGTGTGCAAAAACTCGGAGGTGTCGTAGTTTCGGTGCTTGATCGGTCGGGTCGTGAAGACGTACGACTACATCAACCGCGTTGTTATAACGCTTCCGCTTTCGGTCTACGAGGGTACGTGGACAACACTCTCCCCTCTTGTTGCTATGCATCACCATGATCTTGCGTGTGCGTAGGATTTTTTTTGAAATTACTACGTTCCCCAACATCCTTGTTCCATAGTCCATCGAATCCTTACCCAAAACTTGAAAACTTCACAACACAAAACTTAACGGAAAACTCGTAAGCTCCGTTAGTATAAGAAAATAAATCACCACTTCAAGGTACTGTAATGAACTCATTCTTTATTTATATTGGTGTTAAACCTACTGTATTCCAACTTCTCTATGGTTTATAAACTATTTTACTATCCATAGATTTATCAAAATAAGCAAACAACACATAGAAAAACAGAATTTGTCAAAAACAGAACAGTCTGTAGTAATCTGGATCAAACATATACTTATGGAACTCATAAAATTCTCAAATAAATTGCTGGACCTGAGGAATTTATCTATTAATCATCTGCAAAAAGAATTAACTAAATAGCACTCTCCAAATAAAAATGGCAGCAATTCTCGTGAGCGCTAAAGTTTCTGTTTTTTACAGCATGACCAACATGACTTCACCCAAGTCTTCCCAAAGGTTCTACTTGGCACAAACGCTAATTAAAAGCATAAAACCACATATAAGCAGAGGCTAGATGAATTATTTATTACTAAATAGGAACAAAAATCAAGGAACAAAAATAAAATTGGGTTGCCTTCCAACAAGCACTATCGTTTAACGCCCCTAGCTAGGCATGATGGTTTCAATGATGCTCATATAAAAGATAAGGATTGAAACAGAAAGAGAGCATCATTAAGAATATGACTAGCATATTTAAGTCTAACATACTTCCTATGCATAGGGATTTTGTGAGCAAACAACTTATGGGAGCAATAATCAACTTGCATAGGAAGGTAAAACACGCATAACTTCAAAACTTTAAGCACATAGAGAGGAAACTTGATATTATTGCAATCCCTACAAGCATATGTTCCACCCTCATAATAATTTTAAGTAGCATCATGAATGAATTCAACAATATAACCAGCACCTACAACATTCTTTTCATGATCTACAAGCATAGAAAATTTACTACTCTCCACATAAGCAGAATTCTTCTCATGAATAATAGTGGGAGTAAACTCAACAAAGTAACTATCATGGGATTGAAAATTGAAATCAAGATGACAAGTTTCATTGTTATCATTATTTTTTAAAGCATACGTGTCATCACAATAATCATCATAGATAGGAGGCATGCTTTCATCATAATAAGTTTGCTCGTCAAAGCTTGGGGGACAGAAAATATCATCTTCATCAAACATAGCTTCCCCAAGCTTGTGGCTTTGCATATCATTAGCATCATAGATATTCAAGGAATTCATACTAACAACATTGCAATCATGCTCACATTCAAATATTTAGTGCCAAACATTTTATAGATTTCTTCTTCTAGCACTTGAGCACAATTATCCTCTCCATCATACTCACGAAAGATATTAAAAAGGTGAAGCGTATGAGACAAACTCAATTCCATTTTTTTATAGTTTTCTTTTTATAAACTAAACTAGTGATAAAACAAGAAACTAAAAGACTCGATTGCAAGATCTAAAGATATACCTTCAAGCACTCACCTCCCCGGCAACAGCGCCAGATAAGAGCTTGATGTCTACTACACAACCTTCTTCTTGTAGACGTTGTTGGGCCTCCAAGTGCAGAGGTTTGTAGGACAGTAGCAAATTTCCCTCAAGTGGATGACCTAAGGTTTATCAATCTGTAGGAGGCGTAGGATGAAGATGGTTTCTCTCAAGCAACCCTGCAACCAAATAACAAAGAGTCTCTTGTGTCCCCAACACACCCAATACAATGGTAAATTGTATAGGTGCACTAGTTCGGCGAAGAGATGGTGATACAAGTGGTATATGGATGGTAGATAATAGTTTTTGTAATCTGAAAATATAAAAACAGCAAGGTAACAAATGATAAAAGTGAGCGTAAACGGTATTGCAATGTGTTGAAACAAGGCCTAGGGTTCATACTTTCGCTAGTGTAAGTTCCCTCAACAATAATAACATAATTGGATCACATAACTATCCCTCAACATGCAACAAAGAGTCACTCCAAAGTCACTAATAGCGGAGAACGAATGAAGAGATTATGGTAGGGTACGAAACCACCTCAAAGTTATTCTTTCCAATCAATCCGTTGGGCTATTCCTATAAGTGTCACAAACAGCCCTAGAGTTCGTACTAGAATAACACCTTAAGACACAAATCAACCAAAACCCTAATGTCACCTAGATACTCCAATGTCACCTCAAGTATCTGTGGGTATGATTATACGATATGCGTCACACAATCTCAGATTCATCTATTCAACCAACACATAGAACCTCAAAGAGTGCCCCAAAGTTCTACCGGAGAATCACGACGAAAACGTGTGCCAACCCCTATGCATAGGTTCATGGGCGGAACCCGCAAGTTGATCACCAAAACATACATCAAGTGAATCACGTGATATCCCATTGTCACCACAGATATCCACGGCAAGACATACATCAAGTGTTCTCAAATCTTTAAGGACTCAATCCGATAAGATAACTTCAAAGGGGAAACTCAATTCATTACAGGAGAGAAGAGGGGGAGGAGAAACATAAGATCCAACTATAATAGCAAAGCTCGCAATACATCAAGATCGTAACATCTCAAGAACACGAGAGAGAGAGAGATCAAACACATAGCTACTGGTACATACCCTCAGCCCCGAGGGAGAACTACTCCCTCCTCATCATGGAGAGCACCAGGATGATGAAGATGGCCACCGGTGAGGGTTCCCCCCTCCGGCAGGGTGCCGGAACAGGGTCCCGATTGACTTTTGGTGGCTACAGAGGCTTCTGGCGGCGGAACTCCCGATCTATCTTGCGTTCTGGAAGTTTTAGGGTATATGGAGTTATATAGGCAGAAGAAGCACGTTAGGGGAGCCACGGGGGCCCCACGAGGCAGGGGGCGCGCCCTAGGGGGGTGGGCGTGCCCCCCACCCTCGTGGGCAGCTCCCGTATCTTCTGACGTGGGGTCCAAGTCCATCAGGTGTGTTTCCTTCCAAAAATAACTTCTCCAGTTTATTTCGTTCCATTTCGACTCCGTCTGATATTCCTTTTCTTCAAAACACGGAAATAGGCATAAAACAACAAATCTGGGCTGGGCCTCCGGTTAATAGGTTGGTCCCAAAAGTAATATAAAAGTGGAAAATAAAGCCCAATATTGCCTAAAACAGTAGATAATATAGCGAGGAGCAATCAAAAATTATAGATACATTGGAGACGTATCAGTGCCTGCACCGACTAGAGAGGAAGTTAATGATGATGATCATGAAACTTCAGGTCAAGTTGCTTCTAAACTTCGTAGGTCCACAAGGACACATTCCGCACCAGAGTGGTACGGCAACCCTGTCCTGGAAATCATGTTGTTAGACAATGGTGAACCTTCGAACTATGAAGAAGCAATGGCGGGCCCGGATTCCGACAAATGGCTTGAAGCCATGAAATCCGAAATAGGATCCATGTATGAAAACGAAGTATGGACTTTGACTGACTTGCCCGACGATCGGCGAGCCATAGAAAATAAACGGATCTTTAAGAAGAAGACAGACGCGGATGGTAATGTAACCATCTATAAGGCTCGGCTTGTCACTAAGGGTTATCGACAAGTTCAAGGGGTTGACTATGATGAGACCTTCTCACTCGTAGCAAAGCTGAAGTCCGTCCGAATCATGTTAGCAATTTTCGCATTCTATGATTATGAGATATGGCAAACAGACGTCAAAACGGAATTCCTTAATGGTTTCCTTAAGGAAGAATTGTATATGATGCAGCCGGAAGGTTTTGTCGATCCTAAGAATGCTGACAAGGTAAGCAAGCTCCAACGCTCGATCTATGGGCTGGTGCAAGCATCTCGGAGTTGGAACATTCGTTTTGATGAGATGATCAAAGCGTTTGGGTTTTCAGATTTATGGAGAAGCATGTGTTTACAAGAAAGTGAGTGGGAGCTCTGTAGCATTTCTCATATTATATGTGGATGACATACTATTGATGGAAATGATATAGAACTCTTGGAAAGCATAAAGGCCTACTTGAATAAGTGTTTTTCAATGAAGGACCTTGGAGAAGCTGCTTACATATTAGGCATCAAGATCTATAGAGATAGATAAAGACGCCTCATTGGTCTTTCACAAAGCACGTACCTTGACAAGATATTGAAGAAGTTCAATATGGATCAGTCCAAGAAGGGGTTCTTGCCTGTATTGCAAGGTGTGAGATTGAGCACGGCTCAATGCCCGACCACGGCAGAAGATAGAGAAAAGATGAGTGTCATCCTGTATGCCTCGGCCATAGGGTCTATTATGTATGCCATGTTGTGTACCAGACTTGATGTAAACCTTGCCATAAGTTTGGTAGGAAGGTACCAAAGTAATCCCGGCATGGAACACTGGACAGCGGTCAAGAATATCCTGAAGTACCTGAAAAGGACTAAGGATATGTTTCTCATTTATGGAGGTGACGAAGAGCTCGGCGTAAAGGGTTACATCGATGCTAGTTTCGACACAGATATGGATGACTCCAAGTCACAAACCCGATACGTGTATATTTTGAATGGTGGGGCAGTCAGCTGGTGCAGTTGCAAGCAAAGCGTCATGGCGGGATCTACATGTGAAGCGGAGTACATGGCAGCCTCGGAGGCAGCACATGAAGCAATCTAGATGAAGGAGTTCATTACCGACCTAGGAGTTATTCCCAATGCGTCGGGCCCGATGACTCTCTTCTGTGACAACACTGGAGCTATTGCCCTTGCCAAGGAGCCCAGGTTTCACAAGAAGACCAGGCATATCAAGCGTCGCTTCAAATCCATTCGTGAAAATGTTCAAGATGGAGACATAGAGATTTGTAAAGTGCATACAGACCTGAATGTCGCAGATCCGTTGACTAAACCTCTTCCACGTGCAAAGCATGATCAACACCAGAACTCTATGGGTGTTCGATTCATCACAATGTAACTAGGTTATTGACTCTAGTGCAAGTGGGAGACTGTTGGAAATATGCCCTAGAGGCAATAATAAAATGGTTATTATTATATTTCCTTGTTCATGATAATTGTCTATTGTTCATGCTATAATTGTGTTATCCGGAAATCGTAATACATGTGTGAATACATAGACCACAACATGTCCTTAGTGAACCTCTAGTTGACTAGCTCGTTGATCAATAGATGGTTACGGTTTCCTAACCATGGACATAGGATGTCATTGATAACGGGATCACATCATTAGGATAATGATGTGATGGACAAGACCCAATCCTAAGCATAGCACAAGATCGTGTAGTTCGTCTGCTAAAGCTTTTCTAATGTCAAGTATCTTTTCCTTAGACCATGAAATTGTGCAACTCCCGGATAACGTAAGGGTACTTTCGGTGTGCCAAACATCACAACGTAACTGGGTGGCTATAAATGTACACTACGGGTATCACCGAAAGTATCTGTTGGGTTGGCACGAATCGAGACTGGGATTTGTCACTCCGTATGACGGAGAGGCATCTCTGGGCCCACTCGGTAAGACATCATCATAATGATCTCAATGTGACTAAGGGGTTGGTCACAGGGTGATGTTTTATGGAACGAGTAAAGAGACTTGCCGTAACGAGATTGAACAAGGTATCGGTATACCGACGATCGAATCTCGGGCAAGTGCTATACCGGTAGACAAAGGGAGTCGTATACGAGATTGATTGAATCCTTGACATCTTGGTTCATCCGATGAGATCATCGTGGAACATGTGGGAGCCAACATGGGTATCTAGATCCCTCTGTTGGTTATTGGCCAGAGATGTCTCGGTCATGTCTGCATAGTTCCCGAACCCGTAGGTTCTACACACTTAAAGTTCGGTGACGCTAGAGTTGTAATGGGAATTGTATGTGGTTACCGAAAGTTGTTCGGAGTCCTGGATGAGATCCCGGACGTCACGTGGTGTTCCAGAATGGTCCGGAGGTGAAGATTTATATATGGGAAGTCCAGTTTCAGTCATCGGAAAGGTTTCGGGGTTTATCAGTATTGTACCGGGACCACCGAAGGGGTTCCGGGGGTCCATCGGGAGGGTCCACCTGCCCCAAAGGACCTAATGGGATGTAGTTGGGTGGGAACCAGCCCCTTAGTGGGCTGGTGCGCCCCCCAAGGGCCCAAGGCACCTAGGGTTGGAAACCCTAGGGGGCCGCTGCCCCCCCCCCCGAGGGGCCGCCGCCCCCTCTAGATGGATCTAGGGATCCAGCCCCCTCTCCCCTTTCCCCTATAAATAGTGGGGGTGGGAGGGCAACCGCACCCCTTCTCCTGGCGCAGCCCTTTCCCCTTCCTACACCTTCTCCTCCTCCGTAGCACTTAGCGAAGCTCTGCCGGAGAACCACGAGCTCCAACGCCACCACGTCGTCGTGCTGCCGGAGCTCTCCCTCAACTTCTCATGCCCCCTTGCTGGATCAAGAAGGAGGAGACGTCCCCGGGCTGTACGCGTGTTGAATGCGGAGGCCCCGTCGTTCAGCGCTTAGATTGGAATCAACCGTGATCTGAATCGCTACGAGTATGACTCCTTCATCCGTGTTCTTGTAACGCTTCCGCATTGCGATCTTCAAGGGTATGAAGATGCACTCCCCTCTCTCTCGTTGCTAGTCTCTCCATAGATTGATCTTGGTGATGCATAGAATTTTTTTTATTTCTGCAACGATCCCCAACAAAGGCATGTCGTTCCGCGGACAGGTATCCGGCTCTTCGAGCTCGGAGATCCGAACATAGTTCGTCCTCAGTATAGAGGGAGAGTTATTGTTTTTCTCCTCTACTATCGCTATCTGATGGGTGATCGGTGGAGATTTGATTTCTCTCTGATCGGGTTTAAGCCCGATCCGATCGTAGTCTGTAGCGACCCCAAGGCGACGATGCGATCCAGGAGTTCGTTCAAGGACGATAATTCCGTTGGATCCATCCGTTTGGAGTATTTAGAGTCAATTCAGAGGCGATTTTCGATGACCCGAGAAGTCATCGTCGGCTCACCGGCCGAACGGGCAGTAATGATTAAGCCACCTGATACGTCTCCAACCGTATCTATAATTTTTTATTATTCCATGCTATATTATATTCTATTTTGGATGTTTAATGGGCTTTATTATACACTTTTATATTATTTTTGGGACTAACCTATTAATCGGAGGCCCAACCCAAATTGCTGTTTTTTTGCCTATTTCCGTGTTTCATAGAAAAGGAATATCAAACGAAGTCCAAACGGAATGAAACCTTCGGGAACGTGATTTTCTCAACAAACGTGATCCAGGAGACTTGGAGTGGGCATCAAGCAACAATCGAGGAGTCCACGAGGCAGGGGGCGCGTCTACCCCCTGGGTGCACCCTCCACCCACGTGGGCCCCTCGTTGCTCCACTGACCTACTTCTTCCTCCTATATAAGTCCACGTACCCCGCAAACATCCAGGAGCACCACGAAAACCTAATTCCACCGCCGCAACCTTCTGTACCCGAGAGATCCCATCTTGGGGCCTTCTTCGGATCTCCGCCGGAGGGGGCATTGATCATGGAGGGCCTCTACATCAACTCCATGGCCTCTCCGGTGATGTGTGAGTAGTTTACTTTAGACCTTCGGGTCTATAGTTATTAGCTAGATGGCTTCTTCTCTCTCTTTGAATCTCAATACAAAGTTCTCCTCGATCTTCTTGGAGATCTATTTGATGTAATCTTCTTTTGCGGTGTGTTTGTCCAGATCCGATGAATTGTGGGTTTATGATCAAGTTTATCTATGAACAATATTTGAATCTCCTCTGAATTATTTTATATATATGATTGGTTATCTTTGCAAGTCTCTTTGAATTATCTGTTTGGTTTGGCTTACTAGATTGATCTTTCTTGCAATGGGAGAAGTGCTTAGCTTTGGGTTCAATCTTGTGATGTCCTTTCCCAGTGACAGCAGGGGCAGCAAGGCACGTATTGTATTATTGCCATCGAGGATAAAAAGATGAGGTTTATATCACATTGCATGAGTTTATCCCTCTACATCATGTCATCTTACTTAAAGCATTGCTCTGTTCTTATGAACTTAATACTCTAGATGCATGCTGGATAGCGGTCGATGTGTGGAGTAATAGTAGTAGATGCAGAATCGTTTCGGCCTACTTGTCATGGACGTGATGCCTATATACATGATCATACCTAGATATTCTCATAACTATGCTCAATTCTATCAATTGCTTGACAGTAATTCGTTTACCCACCGTAATACTTATGCTCTTGAGAGAAGCCACTAGTTAAACCTATGGCCCCTGGGTCTATCTTCCATCATATTAATCTTCCAACACTTAGCTATTTCTATTGCCGTTTATTTTAGTTTGCATCTTTATTTCTCTTTATCATAAAAATACCAAAAATATTATCTTACCATATCTATCAGATCTCACTCTCGTAAGTGACCGTGAAGGGATTGACAACCCCTTTATCGCGTTGGTTGCGAGGTTCTTATTTGTTTGTGTAGGTGCGTGGGACTCGAGCGTGATCTCCTACTGGATTGATACCTTGGTTCTCAAAAACATAGGGAAATACTTACGCTACTTTACTGCATCACCCTTTCCTCTTCAAGGGAAAACCAACGCAGTTCTCAAGAGGTAGCACCACCCAGCCGGAGGGTTTGGCCTGAGGCCAAAGCTCCTCTGGCGGTGATATTGTCCTTGTCACAAGGCAAGCCATCAACCCTGACTACAACGTCACAGTGGAACTCTCAATGAAAGCACCAATGCCGGTGTCAAAACCGGCGGATCTCGGGTAGGGGGTCCTGAACTGTGGGTCTAGGGTCGATGGTAACAGGAGACAGGGGACACGATGTTTACCCAGGTTTAGGCCCTCTCTATGGAGGTAATACCCTACTTCCTGCTTGATTGATCTTGATGAATATGAGTATTACAAGAGTTGATCTACCACAAGATCGTAATGGCTAAAGCCCTAGAAGTCTAGCCTATATGATTATGATTGTTTCTGCCTCTACGGACCAAACCCTCCGGTTTATATAGACATCGGAGGGGACTAGGGTTATACAAAGTCGGTTACAAAGAAAGGAATCTTCATATCCAAACACCAAACTTGCCATCCACGCCAAGGAGAGTCCCATCCGGACACGGGTGAGAGTCTTTGGTCTTGTATCTTCATAGCCCATCAGTCCGGCCCATGTCCAATAGGCCGGACGCCCGAGGACCCCTTAATCCAGGACTCCCTCAACACCCTCGGCTCCATTTCATATAGAAAGAAACCACGAGTTCTACAGGGTACTTTCTTCATCATACAGGACAACACCAACAACAAATAAGAAAGACTCCTAGAGCAGCTCGACCACCCTCAACTAGGAACTAGTTCTCTACTATCTTTTTATTACAGACTAGAACATCAAAGTAACAGGTGAAACAAGGATAAATCAAGCCATCACATCGACCTCAGTAGAGAATCACCAGCCGGAGAACACCACATGTATGTTGTCAGCTTCCTGAGGATGTAGCTTGTGGTACTCCAATGTGGCTCTCCCCCAAGCGCAGCATCACTCACTGCTGTCTTTCAAGAAGCGTCTCCAAGGCATTTGTGACGGTCCTACAGTCCGGTTCCCGCATCAGAGGGTCCTTCAAGCGTTTTGAAATCAAGTTTTAAAACTCTTGAATCATACCCTCTGGATATCTTGAAACAGCTTGGTCCAATCTCTTAGGTAGCGAAAAACCAAACCCAAGACCAGTTTCACAGACACCCAGGAACATCTATTAAAGACTATCGAAAATTTCTAAAGTTCCATGATCGCCACAAGACTGCAAAACTCACTACATTCAAGTGTAAGAATCTTTTGTTGCAAAGCCAATTCTTAACAATTGACTCAAAATCATTAACTGAGGTATGGAACACCAGTTCAACCTCTGACCAAACCACTCTAGCTACAATACACTTGAAGAACAGATGATAAACTGTTTTCACTTCTTTACAATGAACACATTCTAGAGGCTTGGCTATTCCATGCTTCCTAAGATTATCACAAGTCATAATCTTATTATGTGAAAAAAGCCACAGGAAACCTTGAATTCTAGGTGGTACTCTGACACTTCAGACAACAGATAAATAAATAGGTTGAACCCCTGTAAAGATAACAATAACATATAGAGATTTAGATGAATAGATTCCTTTAGACTCATATTTACAAATCAAAGCAATACAAAAAATACACTTCCGTGATGATACGTGTTTGTCACAGTAGGTCGCGTTTTCTGTCATGCATGTACATCCATGACAAATTTATGACAGAATCAAGATAGTCATACCTGTGATGTCGTAGAAGTGTTCCATGACATTGCCAAAATTATCATCACGGAAGTGTCCACTTCCATGACGATAAATCGCGTGTCACAGAAGTGCTTTCGTCAAGGGTGACCGACACGTGGCATCCACCGTAACGGAATGCCGTTAAGCTATTGGGTCGGATTTTGGATCCGATAACCCGTTAACAACCACGACCAATGCCGATTTTCCACATGTAAAATTCTCATTGGCTGACGGATCCACGTGTCAGCTCCGCGTTGGCACAGGTGTCGCTCATCCAACGGTCGAGATGGGCCTATGATATGTTGACACGTGGACCGGCCCAAAAGTGGCCCACAAAGATTAAATGGGCCGGCCCAACCGAAGGCCCATAAGATTTAGCGGACCATAATGGGCCGGCCCAGCTAAAGGCCCACAAAATTTAGCGGACCATAATGGGCCGGCCCAGCTAAAGGCCCGTACGATTTTGCAGACCATAATGGGCCAGCCCAGCTAAAGGCCTACAAGATTTTGCGGACCACAATGGGCCGGCCCAGATAAAGGCCCACAAGATTCTACCGACCATAATGGGCCGGTCCAGCTAAAGGCCCAACATTCTCTGTCAAATCAGCCCGTCAACGGCCTGTCCTAAACTTGTCATCAATGCGGCCCATGGTCACTTCTGGCCCGTTAACAGTCCGCTAAGTAATTGGGCCGAATTACGACCCGGTGTATTTTCGGCCTGTTAAAGGCCCGGCTTCATTTGGGCCCATTTACAGGCCATCAAAACTTTCGGCCCATAAACGACCATGAAGGATTTGGGTCATATTCGGCCATGTCTGACATTCGGCCTGTTAGAGGCCCACTATAGCTTTGGGCCACTTTCGGCCTGTTGTCATTTTCGGCCTTTTAATGCCGGACGTAAACCATGGGCCATATGTGGCCCAACGTCATATCGGGCCCACTAACGGCCCATATAAAAATGACGATAATCTAGCCTGACCGAAGTTCCGGCCTGTTAAAGGCTCGTGTATTAGGTCGGCGCATTTACGGCCCGTCCGAATTTCGGCCTGTTAAAGTCCAGTGGGTTATTTGGCACAATCAGGGCCCAATCTCACTTTCGGTCTATTAAAGGCCCATGTATTTTATGGGCTCGAGATATTTACACCTGTAAACGGCCTATTTTTACTAAGGGCCCAAATTATGTTTAGGCCTGTTAAAGGCCCACTATGGGCACAGGCCTACCAGAAAAATATGAAAGCTTATGCTGATTTAGGCCCAGATATTTTTAGTGGGCTACATGCCAATTTCGGCCCGTAATCGTTTTTAGCCCAATTGGAATGGGCCCGACAAATGTTGGCATGTTGGGCTCCTATGAAGGTTTTGGCTGAATACATTACTAAGATAAACCTACACTATACAAAAATAGCGTCGTAATTACTGCAGCCTGAGGCAGCATCATAAATGTTGTATCACAACAAAATAAATTCCAACCATACAACAAAAGGCATGTTGGCATAAAGTTTACAGTCCTTCCAGATAAAAGCACCATCAGATGTATAGAAGCACAGATCATTTGACCTGAGTGCTAATGTTTCAGGCTGTAGAATCTGATGGAGCAGCACGATATCCACCTTTTTCCGCCATTGCTCTTGAACAACGAAGAGAATGTCTAATAGTCTGGTTTCAAAACCATTCATATCTTGATGACATTTCTCAACCACTATTCTTGTTTCTGAAACAACGCCCATTAGGGATTGGACTTGTGTCTGGAGCACAGATATATCACTCTGTCTAGCAAGAAGATTTTGTTCAGTAGGCGATTTGGACGAGGTTACCTTGACAACCAACCCAGAATTACGCAGGAAGGTGCTTTTTGCACTGTTAGTGGAGAGATACTGACGCACTGCAGCAAGAGGTGACATTGTGCCTGTAGTAGCCTCGTCACCTTCAGGTGGTTGTGGTTGTTAATCATTTGTTCCATATCTTCCTGAAAGTTTGAACTTGTAGATTAGTGTACCAGATAAGTTACTAACTAGACAAAAACAAACAAAGTAGGTTAAACGTTTATACATAACTTATTTTGGTGAACTACTGTAATACATTAGCATGTATTGTAGTGCCAACTACATAGTAAAATCACTTTCGGAACATATGTCCATGTAGCATGCCTACTGTATTGTGTATTTCCTCACATTCGTTGACATCTAAGGATAAAGAGACATGGTTTAAAGTAGGATGAACATAGTATGACATCATTCATATCATGGGCAAACAGATATAAAACAAACATGCTATTTTATCATTGTGTGCGCATGTGAACATAACAACTAGATTACAGATCAAGACCAAAAGAATATCCTTCATCTCTTTTAAACCATGTAAGGTGAAATGATACGTTAAGACAACTGTGAATAAAAGTGAACAGAGTAACTGACATTGGCTGCAAACCAAGTAGTTAAATGAACACATCATAGTACCAATCAGTTCAAGGCAGGAGGAGTAAGGACTTACAACAGCGGCTTGAACTGGTGTGCTCATGCCCTTCATCTTGCTGGTGTGGCAATCCTTGAAGATTTGCACTGCATTCAGTTCAGGTTCTTTTCGATCCGCACGGGATTTCCTCTGTATTTGGAGCAAGTCAATATAGATACGATAATATGGCACAAAAAAAGAAGGAAGTAGCAGCTATTTACAAGAGCCTCGCAGTGTGCAATATAGCTACGAGATCCTGTGGTCTGTTGGAATTTCACTTTAGAACGGTTGGTTTTGTTCTTCAAACAGTTAGCCTAGAAGAAGATACACTTGTAAGGCACATACATAAATACAAGTTCAATATGTGGTCTGATCAAATACATATAGCCTACCTGATACTTTGGATCAGACCAGTGTTTAACGAGGGTCGTCCAGTCTTCATCTGTAATATATTCCACTGGAGATGTTTGGGCGATTTCATTGTTAGCCTTGCCTTCAAAGTGAGATTTTCTAAGGTGGTACCGATACTTTCGCAGAGCAGACTGAAAAACACGAGTGAATGCTTGTCTAGTTGCATCATATTTCGGATCCAACTTGAACCTCATCTGTTGAAAAAAGAATGTGAGTCTTATTAGGAGGAAGCTAGAAAGTATGGGACAGAGCATGACAATATTACTAATTGCGATGAATAACATTACTTAGGGATAAATGGTCAAGGAAGGTGTTAAACTGGGTATTGTCTTTCTCATTCCTGTACTGGATCCGCATTGGGAGGATACGTGCATGACACCTAATGGCAACGGCTGCCTCTGATACTAACTTGGCTGACTCTGTAGCATCACGTGGCCTTTTTAAACCTGCCTCAAAATGGATCTCCATTCTTCCTCCTTTAGATTTTGTTAATCTGTCAAGCATTATCCCTGATGTCTATTTCCGCTTGCGCCTTGGTGCTAGTTCAACAACGAATATGGAAAGTGTTAGTGTACATCAAACTGTGAGAGTACATATAAAGGAGCATGCAACTGCAACTTGACTCGGTCAGCTACCGTCTTGGTGTTGATGCTCATGAGGTTCATCTGATCTTGCCAAGTCCTGTTGTGTCAGCAGTGCTTCGGAAGTAGTGTTAGGTGTGAAGGCAGCTTGGGAACTGGCCAGTTCCGGAGCAAACGAACGAGTAACTGGTTGAGATGCTGATACAGTTGAAGCGGATGTTGCAGCTGGTGGAGCAGGTGATACTGTGTTTGTAGATTTAGACTTGGACCTTCTACTGCACTATAAGTACCAGTAGAATTTCGACGGCAGAACCTTTTCCGTTTCACCTGACGAGTAACAGCACTCCCTACTATATTATTTTCCTTGCTCTTTTTGACTTTGCCATGTCAAGCTGTACCCACAACACAAAAGAATAAAATCACTCTTCAGAACTCATTGATGCATGATACAGACAAGCAATACTTTGATGTAAGACAACCGTATGAGGATGGAATATGTAAGAAAAATAGGACGACATGACATATTCACAGCTACGATGTGCAAACTAAGCAGAAGGATTTTCAAGAAAATAGAAGTAATGCAAGCTAGACACCATATGAAAGATGCAACCAATATTACTCTGCCAAGTTAAATGTGTCTTGTCATAAGTGGCAATTCAAAAAATTAGAAGCAGTACAACGTAGAAATCAATGCAGATGCAACCACTATCAAACTGCCATGTTAAAAGCGTCCAATCATGAGTGACTGATGCGGGATACACAACAGCAGTACTTTGATGTAAGAACATGGTATGATAGATAGATGCAATGTATTCTAGACACAGAAAGCCATGTCATATGCAGATGTATAACATATAAACTCAGCAGGTGCAATTTAATCAAAATAGAAGAAATACAGGCTAGACAACATATGCAACATGAAACCAATTATCACACTGTCAACTTAGAGTAAGCACCTGTGATGGTGGAGTACGGGAGATGAACTCATCATGTATACTTGGGACTTCAACTTCATTAGCAGTAGCAGTGGCAAATCTAGAGAGTCTCTGTTTGCGTTGGTGCGGAGGACCACCAACATCCCCTAACTTACCATTTTCCTTCCTATTTTCTGATATTGCCTTATGAAGTCAAAACCACAAGAATATGAATAAAATTAGCTCTGCATAACTGGTTGATGCATGATACAGACGAACACTACTTTGATGTAAGGCAAGCGCAGGATAGGAGGATGGAATATATACAAAAAAAGACAGCATTTCATATTCACACGTACGACAGGAGGATGGAATATGTATGAAAAAACAGTAAGCGGAAGGCATTTCAACAAAACTAGAAGAAATGAAAGCTAGGCACCATATGAACATGCAACCAATATCACTCTATCAGGTAAAAAGTGTCTCGTCGTAAGTGACATTTCAAGAAATTAGAAGCAGTACAAGCTAGAAGACAATGCAAGATGCAACCTACATCACAGTCCCAAGTTAAATGTGTCTTATGGGTAAGTGATCGTTGCAGGTATAAGTTGTAAGCTACGCAGATGCAATTTAACATAATCAGAAGCAATACAAACTAGACATCATACGGAAAACGCAACCACGTATAACAGTTCCAAGTAAGAGCAAGCATCTGTGATGGTGGAGTAGGGGAGATGTGCTCATCATGTACACGTATGTTCTAGAAACAGGAACACATGTCATATTCACAGGATTTATGTATAAAGTAAGCAGATGCAATTCAAGTTAGAAGCAATACAAGCTAGACATCATACGCAACATGCAACCACATATAATAGTGTCAAGTTAGAGCAAGCACCTGTGATGGTGGAGTAGGGGAGATGTGCTCATCATCTACACAGCTACGTTGACTGTCCAGCCTTGTGTTGTCTTGCGAATCTTGTTGGGAGGATGGCGGAGTAGAATCTGTAGAGACCCCCTGTTTGAGTTGCTCCGAAGGACCACCATCATCCACTGCCGGACTAATTTCCTTTAGTTGTAATGATTTTGCATTGTGAAGTCAAACCGATTAGAAAAAGGAATAAAATTCGCTCTTCAGAACTCATTCATGCATGATACTGACGAACACTACTCGGATGAAAGGCAAACACATGATGCGAGGATGGAATATGTATGAAAAACGGGATGGTGTGACATATTCACACCTATGATGTGGTAACTAAGCAGAAGGCATTTCAACAAATTAGAAGCACTGCAAGCTAGACACCATATGAAAGATGCAACCAATATCACTCTGCCAAGTTCAAACTGTATGGCGTTTCAACAAATTAGAAGCAGTACATGCTAGAAATCATATGCAAGACACAACCAATATCACAGTGGCGACTTAAAGGTGCCTTATCATAAGATATAGTATGTACCAAAAACAGGAAAGCGTGTCATATTCACATGTATCATGTGTAAGCTAAGCAGATGCAGTTTACACTAACTAGGAGCAATACGAGCTAGACACCATATGCAACATGCAACCAGATATCACACTGCCAAGTTAGAGAAAGCACCTTGGATGGTGGAGTAGGGGAGCGAAGACTTGGACGTTGTAATGCACTATCAGTACAAGGAGAATCGGTACATATGCTCCGTTTACGTTGCTGCAGAGGACCACCATCATCGCCTTCCTTACTCTTTTCCTTCCTCTTTCTTGATTTTGCCTTGTCAAGTCAAACCCACAAGAAAAAGGAATAAAATTTTCTCTTCAGAACTCATTGATGCATGATACCAACGAACACTACTTTCATGTAAGATGAACACTACATATCACACTACCAAGTAAGAGCAAGCACCTGCGATGGTGGTGTGGGGGAATTGCGGTGATCAACTAGAGAGATACATTGACTATCTTCATTTAGCCTTGCTGTTTCTTGAGAATCATGTGGGGAGGATGACACTGCACTCTTTAAACGAGTATGGCGTCTCACAGAAACCCACCCGGGTGACTGTCTCATCATAAGTGATTGACGAGGGATACAAAAGAGCATTAGTTTGATGTACGAACATGGTTAATAGACATATGTAGTATGTATCAAAAACAGGAAGGCATGTCATTATCAAAGGTATAATGTGTAAAGTAAGCAGATGCAATTTAACCAAATTGGAAGCAATACAAGCTAGACACCATATGCAACATGCAACCACATTTGACAGCGCGAAGTTAAAGCAAGCACCTGGGATGGTTGTGTGTGGCAATTGAGATCATCAACTGCAGAGCTAAGTTTACTGTCTCCAACTGCTGACACTGCACCCGTTAGAGCGCTGGAACGCTTAGTGCTTATCTTCGAATTACACTGGAGCGACTTCTATCTTTTATTTTCTGCATTCAGCAACACTGCGTCAGAGTCTGAAATACCCATGCATAAAAAAACAATAGTGTGAGTATGGGTGAAGTGTGTGCACAATTAGTACAATGTAAAGGTAGCAGATAGCAGGTCGGTGAGAAATAAATGACGGGAGACATATGATAGCTCTACAACATGCATGGCACACTAAATTACTATAGGATTCTATGAAAATAATAGTCAACTGGAAGAAAATAGGCTAGTCCATTTTTTCTTCACTGTCCGATGTACAAAGAACGGGCAGATCGCCTTCATCTACCTCCAGCGAGTCAGTGTTGATGATCTTCCTCGAAACACGAGCGACCACCGGCCCAATATTCCTCCCCTGCCTGCGCCCTCCCCTCGACCTCACCGCACCGCCGTGCTTGGCACCGCCCCCCGGCCATCCATTCAAGCTTCGCCGACCTCCAGATTGGGCGCAAGCAGCTCCTGTGCCCCACACCCCTATGATAGACACCGATGCGCCGCTTCCTCGGGGAACAGGCGGACTAGGTGCTCCGCGCGCCTAAGCGGGTGCTGCTTCTTTTAATTGCGGTTCGACTGGCCCTGAATTGAAATCCAGGCGGGCTACTGACCTCTGGCAAAGGTGAAATAGTAAAAGGGAGGAAACCTTGTGCATTTAGTATCACGAAGAAGATGCAGTAAGAAGCGCTCAACTAGTTTCTTTCGTGGGATGAATACGGTGTCAGCGGAGACGTAATATTTGCACGAATAAGGGAAGAGGAGTACCTCTTTTTGCTGGCAGTGCTGTGTCCTCCTTCTGTTTTTCCGACGATCTTCTTGTTGTTCGCCGGAAACCAGAAGTTGTGGAGGACGGTGCAGCTTTGGACGAACCCATGGCCAAGTTGTTGAGTGTGGTGCGGTGGCCGTCTGTCGGCAGCGGGGAAGCAGATCCGAGGCGGCGAACGACGGCGTAGTGGGAATAGCTCCGGTGCGGTGGACGGTTGCGATAGTGGAGCCGCAGCAGTGAGGCGCAGGACAGCATGGTCGGTGTGGTTCTGGTACAGCACACGTCGGTGTCGGTGTCGTGGAGGCAGCTCTGCCTCGGCTTTAGCTGCTAAGTCCTTCAGGGCGTTGCGGTTGCGGTTGTATTGGACCACGACGTCGGGGTACCGACTCCGGTGTGATGGAGGAGGGCGGCGGTGGATTAGCCACTATGGGGTGGAGGACGGAGGAGGCTGGGGTTTCGCGGCTGGTGGAGAGGGCATTTTCACACCCATGGAGTATGAATGGGGAAACGAAGGGAGGCGGGGAACTAAGGGGGAACAATGTTTCGGTTTGAGACGCGCTTGTTTGAAATTTGGGGAAAGTTACAAACTTTCCCCCCATCTAAAATTTCGAACATATTGCGGGTTGGGGGCAGGATAGTCATGTCAGGTGTCCCAAATGTGGGCGGGATAGATTTCGGCCGAGCGCATGGGTAGGCGCCCACGGCGTATGAATGCTTCTCTGGCGTCTTGGTGAAGTTACAAACCTACCCCGGTTTAGACCTTTGGACATCGGGCCGATAGGCTACACGGGCCAGAGTCAGGACAGTAATTTCCTACCACCAAAACATTAGTCTCGCACGGTTTCGGGTGACTAGAGGCCTATTTGGTGCTTCGTTCAATATTTGGGAGCAGAAGCATTAGGCCTCCTTTGGTTTGTAGGATTTTTGTAGGAATTCTATAGGATAGGATTTGCAAAGGAAAAATTGCTTTGAAGCCCTTTGGTTTGTAGGAATGGATTCCTATTCCTATGTAGGATAGGAATCAATCCTTCAAGTTTTGGAGGAAAAAAAACATTAGCCTAGACTCAATGGAATAAATCCTATCCTATGCACCAAATGACATCTCTTTCTCTATAGGAATTGACATGCATGTCATCTCACTTCCTATGACTTTCCTATTCCTATAAAATTCCTATCCTATGAACCAAAGAAGGCCTTAACGTTTTCGGTTCTCTTGAATTGAACTTTCAGGATTTGTCAAACTTCACAAATCTTTACTCTTGAAAATCCTAAAGCTACGATTATTTTGGAATGGAGGGGGTACATTTGAATATACATTGTACACGAGTATATATTAAAAAATATGCAACTTACCTCAGTTCATGCATGGTTCCAGATATAATCTCCTTGGTTGTAAAAAAAAGTTAGATATGCGTATGAATATATATAGCATGTTCAAACTCACAACAAAGATTGATGCCCCCTTTTACATCTGATTTACAAATGCCATTATCTCGGGTTCAAATAGATGAATGCACTTCCTATGAATTCGAATCTTTGAAACCCCCTTTATGTTGAATTCGACATGTATTCTATTTCGTAGCTAGCAATTTGGAATGTATCCATGCAAGTGACAAATGTATAAAGTGCTTCACACTAACAACATGGAGTGCACTAATTAATGTTTATATATGAATTGCAAAAGCATCCATTGCCTGTATTTCAAACCGCTCTCACTCTATGGATTGATAATATGAAATAAACACATGCACATGCTAGAATCCAATTGCAGTTGAAGAAAGAGCCTACTCCTACTACTGTATATTAGTGCTAGGGGTGTGTACAAAGTACACGTGAATGCCAGGCATTGTGCGTGTGTGTATACTATCGACGAACTAGCCCCCAAGCTTGTATAACATACTAAGGGCCTAGGGTTACAAATCATATATAGTCGGCTTATCACCAGTGGGTATAGAGTCCTCCGCGACTCTGGTAGCTTCGTGTTGTACACCGACTCCTCCACATGGGTCTTCGTATAACACGTCTCGGTCCAACCTATATGTGGCGCAGGATGGAACCGACCCATGAGTCTTCATGTTGACCCACCACAACTTGAAATGATGTGCCCACCACACCACACACGCAATCGGCCACTAAGAAAATAAGCATATACAATAGTACAACGGTATCTAGCTCACGATACGTCTCCATATTTTGTTGATGACACTAACGGACTTTGCATTTGATGCGTGCTCCGTATTTTGTTGACGACACTTACGGTCATTGTATTTGAAGCGAAAGCACGATATGGTCACTGGACTTCAGAATAAGCTCATCACGGTCACCACATACATTTTGTCGTGCTAACCAACATGTGGTTGGATGGTTAGAGGACAGTGGTTTCTCGAGCCCACCAAGGTTAAAGTCCCGGTGCTCGCATTTATCTTGTGTTAATTTCAGTATTTTCCAGCGACGTATGTTTAGTGGGAGGAGACGTTCCACTCGACTACGAGGCACCTATGGTGACTTCTTAAAATCTCAAGATCATATATGCTGGCCCACTCTCTTGAAGGTGCTCATAGGGGTAAGGTTCGCATGTGTGCGCTTATAGCGGTGAGTGCTTGCGCGTATATATGAGCCCTTGCGTCTATACCGTGTTAAACAAATACATATCATGATTATACGGTCACTGGCTCACCCGTACAACTCCGTATTTTGTTGATGACACAATCAATTGACCAGTCAAACGTTCCATGCGGCGCAACTAGTGTTGCACCATCGGGGCCAGTAACCATGGGGCCCACCTGTCAGCCCGTATATGAAAGAAAGAAATGGTATTTTGAGTCTGTACTGTGTTAATAAAATAGGAGTACATTTTAGGGTGATCATACGGTCACTGGCTCACCATACAGCTCCGTAATTTGTTGATAACACGATCAATTGACCAGTCAAACGGTCCACATTCAGCAGCGCACATTACCATAGGGCCCACCCGTCAGCGCATATATGAAGGACATAAATGGTAATAAATTAGTGGTCGGTGGGTATTCAAAGTCGTGAGACCTCTGG
Source organism: Triticum aestivum (assembly GCF_018294505.1). Classification (NCBI taxonomy): domain Eukaryota; kingdom Viridiplantae; phylum Streptophyta; class Magnoliopsida; order Poales; family Poaceae; genus Triticum; species Triticum aestivum. Next base: position 571,733,627 of record NC_057797.1, read on the forward strand.
TTGGCAGTCACCGGCGGTTGGGGGGCGTTCATTGGGCGGTGGGGTGGGGATCCT